>NC_056751.1:752677754-752960254 GCF_019279795.1 Protopterus annectens
TTGCACACTGCAGTGTGCTGTCTCTGAGGTCATGCTATAACTAATGAGCCAGTCCAAAGGATAGGTATAACCAATTACCATTGTGCTCTCTCTCTTCCCTGGAATTGTTTCAGGGAAGGCAGGTGCACTGAGTGATTCATATAATCGCTTTGCCATGTAGACTAGCATAGCTACTTCTTGCTCATTGCAGTGATGAACCCACCAAAAGGAAGGGTTCATGTATCACAACAGAAGTAATTACTCGGGAATTTAGTGATAAGGTAGAGTAAGGAGGTGTATGCTTGAGTGATCTACTTGTGTGATTCTATGTGTGGATGTATGTGTGTCTGTGTGTATGTGTGTCTGCCGGGGAAGGAGAGGGGTTACATTAGGTGTGTGAGTGTGTGTGGATGAATTCTTGAGTGTGTCAGTGAATGCCATCCAATGACGAAGGGAATACTTTGCCTGACTGTGTGGGTGGGTGTGTGTGTGTGTGTGGGGGGGGGGGGGTTTGGATTGGCTGTTATACTTCCACACACCTCTAGACAAAAGAGCAGAGCCTGCAACACTGTGTGGGAGGACACTAGGCCCCAGAGATAATATTCTTGTACCATAACAGTACTTAAAGCAATATGGGGATCATGGGATGGGGGTGGAGAGACTAGGCACCAGGAGTACTATACTCCTGCTTTAACTGCACTCAGTATGGGATCACTGGGGGGACCACACTCAAGGAATACTATACTCCTGCTTTAATTGCACTTAGTATGGGGATTGGTGGGTGAGTGGAACTACTAGACCCCACCAATTATACTTTTATGCCATAACAGCAGTTAAACACTAGAAAGATTGGGCAGGGGATCACTAGATATCAAGGGTAACACTTTTTTCTGTGCCTTGATGGCAGTTTATCAGTACAACAACTGGGGGTACAAAACACCAGGGGTATTTAATATGGTATGCCCTATAGGCACATAAGTAAAGTACAAGGTGTGGGAGACCACTGGACACCTGGGAAATGTAGAGCTACAAAAGGCACCAAGCAGATCTAAAACCCTATGGCCTTCGGCTTCCTACAGAGGACACTAGTTTTGTGTGCCACCACTAGCGAACAGGGATGTCTTTAAAAACAGAACTATAATAAAAAAAACAGGAAGGAAATGTCTTTGAATCATGCACCCTTAGCATGGAAACTCCCACATTAATCCACCTGATAAGTTAGTGCAGCTGGTAGTTTTCAAAAATATATTTAGTATCTCAGGCTTCAGAATTCTGAAGGAGTTTCAAATTTGAAAGTATTAAATAAATTAAACTTCTGGATTTTACTGCCATGGTGTTCTATTTGTTGGCATTTGGAAATTGGATAGTTTTTGTCATGCCTGACTCTTTTTAGTTAGCACTAGCTAAGTGTTGTATGGCTTTGAAAGCCTGCAAAACACTTGGCACTTTTTCTGCTATTTCTTCTGTAAGTGGTAGTACATGGAGAAGATAGAGGTCATGCACTACAAGGAAATTATGACTGGGTCCCTGATCATACCCTTTAATTATGTCTTCTCAACATGGATGCCGAGATCTACCTCTTGAGCTTCGCTCTCAAGGTGAATTTCTTGGCGTCCATGTCTTGACCACATACCACGCAGGTTGTGATCAGTGACCTGATCATAATTCTTTACATTCTTCTAACTTCTGAAAGGACCTGTTCATTACCTACATTTACCTACAATTTCTTTGTTGAAAAGGGCAAGTTCATAGCCAAGGAAAAGCTGTAGTATATTTAACTGAAGCAAACTCTATCAGACATTTCAGGACTCTGCCCTGGCATAAATGGGTACAAGACAGCAAAACTAATTCCTGATAAAATGCAAGCCCAGTGCAAAATGCACACACAAACACTTACAAGTACACACACACACACACACACACACACACACACACACACACACACACACACACACACACACACACACACACACACACACACACACACACACACACACACACACACACACACACACACACAAACTGCATACCTTGATTCAGTCTTATATTAGTTTCTAGTAATATAATTTTCGTAGGACCTAATATTTTTCAGTCTCTGACAAGGAAGAGGCAACCATATTACATATTATGTGGCAGGTTCTCCTACAGTATACAGAGGCAACCAAAAGACCTACAGTTGTCACCAACCAAAGGAGTAAAGTGAACAACGAGTTAAGCTGAACTCGGTTTCAGTTCAAACATCTGTTGCTGCAGAAGGACTTAAGTTGCATTTATTTGTGAAGCTGGGTAGAGCCGTGACCAATATAATCCTTTTCCACACTCAGTTCAAGAGCACTGCCTAGTTAAATGACTTGCTCAGAACCATACAGAAGGCAATTAGATGCTGAGGGAATCAAACCTTGAGTTTATGAAGTAAATCAATAACACTGCTTATCTTTTTCCCTCTGCATTAGTTGCCAGATCACTGAGCCACCCTACAGAGTCCATATATGGCTCATGGTGAGGTGCATTTGCTCTGTCATAGAGACATGCACAGAACATACCAGCCACTAATCCTTATACCATGCCATTCTCAGCAGTCTTTCAGTACCCATTTAAATGTACATGCTATACACTGTTCCCCCACATGAGTATTCCCTTTTAGAAGTTATGTTTTCATGTCCCACTCTCATTTTTTACAAACAGAACTGACAGTTAGCTGACAGTAGTTAATAAGTTAATAATGACATGTACAACCAACATTCCAAGATATTACCCTGGAAAATATTATATTACAGCACAAATACATAATTAATAATGGCAACTCCAGACACCCTGACAATGTTAAGTCTGTGTTTGCTTTCTTTTTGCCAGAGGGTTGAGCAGGTAATGTTGAACAAGTGATGTGGTGTGGTCATAACTGTTAAGGGATAAGGTCCCTTTCTGTAATTATTGGTGCTCTGTCTGTTCCATCTCTTGCAGAATGAGCTTCCTATTTAGTGCACAGGAGACCCTATGGAAGGGCACATGGTCCTCTGTCAGTTCCATCTCCTGCAGAATAAGTTTCCTATTTAGTGCGCATGAGACCCTATGGAAGGGCACATGATCCTCTGTCTGTTCCATCTCCTGCAGAATGAGCTTCCTATTTGGTGCACAGGAGACCCAATGGAAGGGCACATATCCACACCTCATAGGTAAGTATAGTACATTGCATGTGCACAAGAGACCCTATAGAAGGGCACTTATCCACACTTCATAGGTGAGTATAGTACATTGCATGTGCACAGAAGACCCTATGGAAGGGCACATATCTGCACCTTGTAGGTGAGTATAGTACATTGCATGTGCACAGGAGACCCTATGGAAGAGCACATATCTGCACCTCGTAGGTGAGTATAGTATGTGCACAGAAGACCCTATGGAAAGACACATATTCGCACCTCGTAGGTGAGTATAGTACATTGCATGTGCACAGGAGACCCTATGGAAGGGCATATATCCAGCACCTCGTAGGTGCATGTAGTACATTGCATGTGCATAGGAGACCCTATGGAAGGGTACATATCTGCACCTCATAGGTGAGTATAGTACATGGCATGTGCACAGGAGACCCTATGGAAGGGTACATATCCACACCTCATAGGTGAGTATAATACATTGCATGAACAGATCAAACTCTCTAGTTAGAATAAGTTAATTAGTAACAGTACAGGTAACTTCAAGTTAGACTGTAATCATTGAAGGATGTGTTCAAAACCATGCATCAGAGGTAAACCCTCATGTTCCGAATCAATGGGGTTATCGATAATACGTACCTGCAATAGTGGTACTATCAGTGCTGTCATGTGTTTTATTAAGAAAAAATATCCATGCACTTGTCCAGACTGGACTATGTTAAATATTCCTTTTACTGGGTCATAAGCTGTTGCTTCGGTCATGTTACAAAGTTATAAATGGTATTTTGAAATTCTTTCATGAGACAAACGACAGCTGTTGCCATGATGACAAACAGAATGTAATGGAATATGTTAATTTGCTCTTCAGAATACATAGTTTATTATAAAGAAACAAATATCAGATGTTGAGGCACGTTGAGTTTATTACTGGCCACACAGATGGCTATTGCCTTCAGGAGGACAACTCTATCTTCTTATGTATTTAATGAATGACTCTGGATACATAACTGTTAACTGTGGTACCATCATCTCAGATGTGCTGTAAGTAATAAACTCTAAAGGTGCATTCATGTTTTTACACATTTTATTCCACATTTCCTTTTACATCTGAACCTTCAGAGCATGACAGCATGAATACTACCAGTAGAGGTCGCTGCTTAGTATCATATTTCAATTTAATTTCTATAGGACAGTGGGTTTGCAAAATGCAAGGGAGGGGGCTAGCATAATAGTTAAGGTCTTCACCTCATAGACACAAGGTATAGGGTTTGATTCTGACCTCAGGTTATTAATCAGACTCAAAATGACCCTTGAAGACAATTAGCCCGGTATTCACCTACAAAACCAAACATACTTCTACAGATGAATCAAGCATTATTATTGTCTGTGCCAATATCCATAAATAAGAATATTTTATTTATTTGTTTGTTTGCAGTTTGTTTGCCTGGATAGTCCAATTGGGCCACAAGGAGCCCGTTTTCAATGGAGTATTGGGGAGAAAAGCTCCAGAAAAATACAAATACATAGTACACATTGCACATTTACATTATAGATTATCTCATAGGAATACAAAGTAAATATGATAAGAAAAGGTTAACAATGATAGAAAACATCAGTATAGTTTGTAAAACAGCAATAAAAAAACATTTTTTTTACACAAAAATAGCAACATTAGGTAACTGTTAAGTAACTGGTCAAATAGTTCAATAGAGCTGTGGAATTATAGGAGGCAGTGATGGCGTATTTAGATCTAGAAGAGTAGGAAGTGGTATTAGTATATTAGAATATTAGTCAGAAATGAAACAGTGTGTCTAGCTGAGGGAGGCATTGCTATCTTTAGTACCACTGAGCTTTTATCCTAGTATTATCAATTTCAAATTGTTACGTTGTACTCTAAACCAGCACAGCAGTGAATTCAGCAGCATTTACTAACAGTAACATTTTGATATGAATTTTAAAAGTACTTTTGATTTTATCTTCCTAAAAAAACTTCCCAAATCTGAAGCTCAGAAGGGGACTTTTCTAAGCACTTGGCATAGCATATCTCTACCCCACTGGGCGTTAAACTTTCCTTCTAATGTACCTTTGGTTTGGAATGTCCCAACATCAGCACTCTACCTGATCAGGTGGACAGTCATTCTAAGGCAAATGATCTGGTTAACCATCTGCCTAATGATGCAATCATAGTTCATAATCTTCTAGAAGTAACCAACTTCTTGGTATATCATCCTCCTGAGGATAGGGATACATTCTGACACCTTGATATGGAAGGACTTATACATGATATTGTGCTCAATCTAGCAAAATCACAGATGTAAAAGGTAGAAGGCATTCAAGGATCATCTGAGTTAATGACCAGGATTCAAATACAGATTTCCTGGTGCTTTTCAGCTATGAATGTAGTGTTAAACTCCAATTTGCTAACAAGGTAGCCTGCCTCACACAATTGAAAATGGCCTACGCATAATGCCCTGGTAGCCTGCCTTACACAATTGATAATGGCCTATATGTAATGCCCTGGTAGCCTGCCTCACACAATTGATAATGGCCTATTTGTAATGCCCCGGTAGCCTGCCTTACATAATTGATAATGGTCTACGCATAATGCCCTGGTAGCCTGCCTCATACAATTAATAATGGCCTACGTGTAATGAACTGGTAGCCTGCCTTACACAATAAATGATGGCCTATGCGTAATTCCCAGTAGTCTTCCTCACACAATTGATAATGACCTACGTGTAATACCCTGGTAGCCTGCCTTATGCAATTGATAATAGCCTACACATAATGCACTGGTAGTCTGCCTTACACAATTGATAATGGCCTATGTGTAATGCCGTGGTAGCCTGCCTCACACAATTGATAATGCCCTACGCGCGAAGCACTAGCAGCCTGCCTTACACAATTGATAATGGCCTATGCATAATGCCCCGGTAGCCTGCCTTACATAATTGATAATGGTCTACGCATAATGCCCTGGTAGCCTGCCTCATACAATTAATAATGGCCTACGTGTAATGAACTGGTAGCCTGCCTTACACGATAGATGATGGCCTATGCGTAATTCCCAGTAGTCTTCCTCACACAATTGATAATGGCCTACGTGTAATACCCTGGTAGCCTGCCTTATGCAATTGATAATAGCCTACACATAATGCACTGGTAGTCTTCCTTACACAATTGATAATGGCCTATGTGTAATGCCCTGGTAGCCTGCCTCACACAATTGATAATGCCCTACGCGCGAAGCACTAGCAGCCTGCCTTACACAATTGATAATGGCCTATGCATAATGCCCCGGTAGCCTGCCTTACATAATTGATAATGGTCTACGCATAATGCCCTGGTAGCCTGCCTCATACAATTAATAATGGCCTACGTGTAATGAACTGGTAGCCTGCCTCACACAATTGATAATGGGCTATGCGTAATGCACTGGAAGCCTGCCTTACACAATTGATAATGGCCTACATGTGATGCCCTGGTAGACTGCCTCACACAATTGATAATGGCCTACGCGTAATGCACTGGTAGTCTGCCTTACACAATTGATAATGGCCTACATGTAATTCCCTGGTAGCCTGCCTCATACAATTGATAATGGCTTAAGCATAATGCACTGGTAGTCTGCCTTACACAATTGATAATGGCCTACATGTAATTCCCTGGTAGCCTGCCTCACACAATTGACAATGGCCTAAGCATAATGCACTGGTAGTCTGCCTTACACAACTGATAATGGCCTACATGTAATTCCCTGGTAGCCTGCCTCACACAATTTATAATGGCCTAAGCGTAATACATTGGTAGTCTGCCTTACACAATTGATAATGGCCTACATGTAATGCCCTGGTAGCCTGCCTCACACAATTGATAATGGCCTAAGCATAATGCACTGGTAGTCTGCCTTACAGAAATGATAATGGCCTACATGTAATGCCCTGGTAGCCTGCCTTACACAGTTGATAATGGCCTAAGCGTAATGCACTGGTAGTCTGCCTTACACAAATGATAATGGCCTACATGTAATTCCCTGGTAGCCTGCCTCACACAATTGATAATGGCCTAAGCATAATGCACTGGTAGTCTGCCTTACACAATTGATAATGGCCTACATGTAATTCCCTGGTAGCCTGCCTCACACAATTGATAATGGCCTAAGCGTAATGCACTGGTAGTCTGCCTTACACAATTGATAATGGCCTACATGTAATTCCCTGGTAACCTGCCTCACACAATTGATAATGGCCTAAGCGTAATGCACTGGTAGTCTGCCTTACACAACTGATAATGGCCTACATGTAATGCCCTGGTAGCCTGCCTCATACAGTTGATAATGGCCTACGCGTAATGCACTGGTAGTCTGCCTTATACAACTGATAATGGCCTACATGTAATGCCCTGGTAGCCTGCCTCACACAATTGATAATGGCCTATACGTAATGCACTGGTAGTCTGCCTTTCACAATTGACAATGGCCTACATGTAATGCCCTGGTAGCCTGCCTCACACAATTGATAATGGCCTACGTGTAATTCACTGGCAGTCTGCCTTACAAAATTGATAATGGCCTACATGTAATGCCCTAGTAGCCTGTCTCACACAGTTGATAATGGCCTACGCGTAACGCACTGGTAGTCTGCCTTACACAATTGATAATGGCCTACATGTAATGCCCTGGTAGCCTGCCTCACACAGTTGATAATGGCCTACGTGTAATGCACTGGTAGTCTGCCTTACACAATTGATAATGGCCTACATGTAATGCACTGGTAGCCTGCCTCACACAGTTGATAATGGCCTACATGTAATGCACTGGTAGTCTGCCTTACACAATTGATAATGGCCTAAGCGTAACGCCCTAATCATGTGAAACACACTGACAGAATGAGTAGCGCTCACTCTCTCACTTGCTCTCTCTCAACAGTGGCCCTTTTTTCATATTCAGTTTATAGGACATGTAATTTTCAGTGGAAGTTCATTGAACAGATTCTTCAGAAGTCTGCCTGTGGGCATGCTGTCAGTCATGGATGGTAATGTGAAAACATCTTCTGATGTAGCTTGCTGTGACGTTGCCTGACACAGAATGATGATACTCAGCAATCAGAAGAAATGCCTGCCATCAGAAAAGCTCTTGAGTACCCTGTGTCAAAGTCAAAGTAAACTTTATTGTCATTTAGAACTACACATTCTTGAGATTACAAAGGAAAGTGAAATGATACATACTAGTAGAGGAATAAACATAACTAACAAATACAACACTACTCCCAATACATGCAAGAAAGAGCAAAGACATTTACGAACACTCATATATGAAAAGAATACCCTCCCCTGAGTTAAATTAACTACCGTAGTTAAAGTAATACAAACAAACTACAGATTGAAATGCACAAGTTATTTGTCTAATATTGCACTTGAGTGAGTTAAATAATACTGACTATGGATATAATAAATAAATATTGCACTTACTTGGAATATATGTAAGTACATATTGCACAAATAAATAAAAATTGACTTTTTATGTGTCCGTACCCCTGGGACACTTGCATAAAATTAAACCTGCTAGTAGCAGCCTGCATTTCATTGCTGGAACCTGTGTTCTGAGAGACTGCTTTTCAATCTATCTGGAAATATACAGAGCTAAGTATATATTTTTGGTTTTAGAGTTTGTACTGTTAATTGTTGCTTATAGTTTTTCACATCTCTGCTGAAAGTGTTTTGTCCCACCCACCATATTCCTGGTTCATAGTTTAAATTTGGTGGCTTTTGCAGTTGCCCGCCCCACTGTAGATTTGATCTGGGACACTCCCCCAGTCCCATCTCTTTACCACATTCTACCTAATAAACTCCTTCTGCAATTGCTTTTAGTCCTTTTTAATTTAATTGCATTTTTTAAACTGTGTTTGTTCTAATATTGCTACATACTCAAGTGTGCTGGCTTGCACTGCATGTGAATTGTTTTTACTGCTATTTTAGCTACTTATCTGTAAAAAAAATAGTGTAAGAATGTTTCCTACCTTTCCTGTAACTAGTGTAGTCCAGATACAGATTTGCTGTATCCAGGACTGTATGTAAGCTTCTGAGCCCCCCCAAGCCTTTCTGTGTTGGAGGGAAGCCTTCTAGCTTATCAGTGGGAGTGGTAAGCACTAGGTAACCTGTCTACTATATAAGGAGTGGTTCTGGCCCAGAAATTGCAGTTATTGGCCGTCTGGGCAATCTTTTCCATCTCTCTCAACTTTCTGATTTGAAAGCCTGCATTTGCACTTGTTTCTGTTCTGTAACTCGTCTAGTGCAGATACAGATTCTTAGTTTTAGCACTTAAATGTGCTTATTCGTGCTCAGCACTTGGACTTGTAAGCACTAAATAAGCTACTAATTACTATAGCATTCAACCTTCCTCATTACCTAGAGGAAAACAGTTTTTGTACTTAGTTTTCTCACTTGCGTAGAGAAAAACAGCTCTTGTACTCACTTTCCTCACTTATCTAGAGGAAAATAGTTTTTTATTCAGGCATGTCCAGGGGTCAACTCCCAGTGTTCTCTCCTGTCTATCTGATGAATCTGGGCATCTTGAGGCAATGTAGAAATTGCCTCATGTACACAGACAACCCTCTCCTCCTACCACCCAACACTATAACCTGTGAGAGATGCACTTATCTAGCCAAACTGGAGGTAAAGCTCTCTCCAACCAAGACCATTAAAATGGAAAACATCGATATCTGTGCAGTGACTGAGACCTGGTTCAAGGCTCCAGAGAGCACCCCTGCACTACCAGGCTATAACTCATACCACACTTTTCGGCCATGTAACCTGGACCAAAACACCAAAGGCAGAGGTGTGTCCATATTCATTAAGGATATCCACAGTCAAGAGGAGAAGGTAAACATTTGCACCACACCATACTCATCATGTAGTCTCACTAAATCTACACCACCAAAATCCACACATAGTAACACAAAAACATTCGCGGAGGCTCTCAATAATAATCTGTCTAAGCAACAGAGACTTCCAAAGCAGAAACGCAAGCAACCTCCATCCCCCAGCACAACTCAAATAACACATAACCCACAGACTCAGTGTGCAACTCAACCACAGCCAATACGGCAAAACAACGTATCCAACAAACTAGTCATAGGTGAGTCTATAGTCAGACACACTGATGTCCCACTCAACAGGCTAAATAAGGAGAAGGTTACTGTCAGCTGCCTGTCAGGTGCCAGGATCCGCCACATAACCCACACACTCAGGTCACTCCACAACAAGTACAAATATGACTCTGTCATTGTCCATGTTGGTGTGAATGACCTGAGATGTACCTCCCTGGACTACATGAAAAGAGACGTGGAAGAGTTCTCCGATCTTGTAGCCAGGCAGGTATGACCCTAGCCCTGAGCAGCATTCTGCCATTGCCCAGAATGATACTGCAGTACAAGGACAAAATGATTGACTTCAACAATTGGCTAAGCTTCTGGTGTTATTCTAAGGGGATCCAGTATCTGTCTGTTTGGAATGACATGGTCGACAGACCACGATGCTTTGCCAGAGATGGCCTGCACCTGTCGCCCCTGTGATTCTGGATAGTGGCTAAGGCTCCTGCTGCCCCTATAGTGCCTTTTTTAGGCAAGGTTCAAATGACAAATTCACTACTGTAACAGGAACATGCAAGCAAAAACTGAGGTTAATGATACTCAATGCTAGAAGTCTAAATCTCAAAATGCACTCACTCGAGGCACTCCTTAAAATGGAAAACATCGATATCTGTGCAGTGACTGAGACCTGGTTCAAGGCTCCAGAGAGCACCCCTGCACTACCAGGCTATAACTCATACCACACTTTTCGGCCATGTAACCTGGACCAAAACACCAAAGGCAGAGGTGTGTCCATATTCATTAAGGATATCCACACCTCCAGGCAAGTTGCTCAGCATAGTACATCCGAGGTTATCCAAGTGCAACTAACTCTGGGCAAAACTGCAATCCAAATTGTAGCTTGCTACAGATCCCCCACCATCCCCCAAGATTCCCACTCCTTTTCTTGATGTTCTGGAACATATTAAGGTTCAACCAAACACCCTAATAATGGGCGACTTTAATTACCCCACCATTAACTGGGAAAACTACTCGTGTACCAACTCCTTAGCTCAACTCTTTCTGGAATTCATAAACTCCAATACCCTGGATCAACTTATCCACACCCCCACCAGGGGCAATAATATCCTAGACCTAGTCATTACCAACATGAGTGACCGGTGTTCCACACCTGAAGTCAACTCCTCGTTGGTTCGATCCGACCATAAGCTAATCACCTTTGATATCCACATCTCGCCCCCACCCCCCATTAAGGAAACCAAGGTAAAAAATGTCTCCAAAGCCAACTTCATGCTTCTTAAAACAGAAGTGGTGAACTTCATGACACCCATGCAGATGGACAATACAGTTACAACTGCTGAATCCTACACAAATGCACTCTATAAGCACTTACACAAGTGCATGGATCATGCTATCCCAAACAGAACCAAGATGCTATCCTCCAAAAAAAGGAAGCCAATCTGGTGGTCCCCTACCATAAACAAACTGTACAACAGAAGGAAGAAACTGTTGCAAAAGAGAGTAAAATCCCATGAGTGGAGGTTCCCTGGTCAGCCTCAGTAAGAAGCTGAGATACCTTATAAGATCCTCCAAACTAACTACGAAAACAAAATCGCCACTAATTCTAAGGACAACCACAAAGCATTCTATAGCTATGTCAAGAATCTCAATAGCAACACCCAGATCTGCTCTAAGTTACAGAACAACGTCTTGAAAATTACAGAACTAACTGATATTGCCAACATCCTGGCAGATAGGTTCAGTGCTAACATTACCCCCCCCCACCCCCTAAAGGGCCCATATCTATACAGGAAAAATGCATAGTCCTTGTAATCACAACTATGCAGGTAAAAGCTGCACTCTCCAAAGCCAAAAATACAGTATCCATGGGACCGGACAACATCCCAGGCTGCGTTTTACATGAACTTCAGAACAAACTGGCTCCCCACCTAAGCAGCATGTTCAATAATAGCATTGCATCAGGCTTTGTGCCCACTGAATGGCGCACAGCAACAGTTATCCCACTCCACAAAGGGGGAGCCACCACTGATCCCGGGAACTATCACCCTATTAGCCTGACAAGCCTGGTCTGCAAGGCCATGGAACATATCATCATGGAACTCATAAACAAAGACATTGGTAACCTCCAAACTCTGGATCCCACCCAGTATGGGTTTGTGAAAGGCAGATCATGCCTCCTGAACCTGATCAACTTCTTTGAGGAAGTCACCAAAGCCGTAGATGAGGGTAAGGTGGTTCACACAGCCTATCTTGACCTCGTCAAGGCTTTCGACACCATCCGCCATTCTGGAATTATAGCTAAACTCACTAAACTAGGTATAAATCCCTACATCACAAGATGGGTTGCCAACTGGCTCACTGACAGAACCCACACTGTAAAAGTTGCAGACTCCAAATCTGACCTCAAACCAGTGACAAGTGGAGTACCACAGGGTTCAGTCCTGGGACCTCTCCTGTTTGGTATCTACTTCTCTGAAGTACAGGCTAACACAGAAGGCCTCTGGCTAATGAAGTTCACAGATGACTGCAAACTAGGAGCCATAGTCAAGTCCCCAAATGATGTGGACATACTACAGGAGGGCCTCGCAGAGACAGATGCCTGGTGTCAGAGCCATGGCCTCAAGCTCAGTTCCAAAAAGTGCATTGTCATCCCCTTTGGTAAAAACTCTGTACCCATGAACTACCACATAGGCAGCAATCTACTTAACACCGAATGTGTGATAAGAGACCTTGGGACCCAGGTGGACAGCAGTCTCTCCTTTGATAGTCACATCGCCACAGTAGTCAGAAAGTCCTTCTACGTGGCACACCTCATCATGAAAAGGTTCTCATTCAGGAAAAAAAGAGGTCATTGTTCCCCTCTACTCGACACTCATTAAACCCATTATAGAGTACAATGTTCCTTTTGGAATGTACCTCACAAGACATCTGCAGCAGCTGAAAAGGCCACAGAAGTACCTCACAAAGAGGATTATTGGCCTCAAACAAATGCCCTACACTGACCATCTCATAAAACTCCAGCTTTACTCCGTAGCATATCGCCTACTCCGAGGTGATCTCTGCCTAAATATAAAGGTATGTCAAACCCAGAGCTGTTGGACATGCTACACCTAAAGAAATCCCAATCCCTCCAAGCTACATGCTCTAGGGACCTAAACCTTGTCACCACAAGAAACAGGACATGCTGGAGGGATAGATTCCTGTCCCAGAGACTTTCCATACTCTGGAACAGGCTACCCATCTATGTCAAGCAAAGTTCCTCATTAGCACTCTTCAAGATAAATCTTGATGAGTGGATGGGAAATAGGAAATACACCCCGGGGATCACTTCTGTGTCTCTGCTCGACAGTGGTACAGGAAAATAACTTTTTTGGGTGGCGTAAGTCAGGAAACCTTGTTGGCTAGGCTTACATAGGCCATTGGGCCGATAGCCTAGTACCTACCTATGAACTAGTGCCCTAGTTCATAAGTCTAATCACTGCAGGGTAGAAACTGTAACTGCATCTTGTAGTCCTGCAGCAGATGCTACGATATCTCCTGCCCGATGCCAGATGCTTAAATAGTGCATGCACAGGATGCATGGTTGTCCTGTATTATTTTGGTGGCCTTTCGGATGCTTCCGGTAGAATAAAGATGTATTGATGGAAGACTGGAGCCTGTTACCTTCTCTGTAACTCCCACCACTCTTTAAAGATGTATTGATGGAAGACTGGAGCCTGTTACCTTCTCTGTAATCCCACCACTCTTTAAAGATGTATCGATGGAAGACTGGAGCCTGTTACCTTCTCTGTAATCCCACCACTCTTTAAAGATGTATCGATGGAAGACTGGAGCCTGTTACCTTCTCTGTAATCCCACCACTCTTTAAAGATGTATCGATGGAAGACTGGAGCCTGTTACCTTCTCTGTAATCCCACCACTCTTTAAAGATGTATCGATGGAAGACTGGAGCCTGTTACCTTCTCTGTAACTCCCACCACTCTTTAAAGATGTATCGATGGAAGACTGGAGCCTGTTACCTTCTCTGTAATCCCACCACTCTTTAAAGATGTATCGATGGAAGACTGGAGCCTGTTACCTTCTCTGTAACTCCCACCACTCTTTAAAGATGTATCGATGGAAGACTGGAGCCTGTTACCTTCTCTGTAATCCCACCACTCTTTAAAGATGTATTGATGGAAGACTGGAGCCTGTTACCTTCTCTGTAATCCCCACCACTCTTTAAAGATGTATTGATGGAAGACTGGAGCCTGTTACCTTCTCTGTAATCCCCACCACTCTTTGTGGTGCCTTCCTTTCTGTAACTGTAAGACTGGAGCCTGTTACCTTCTCTGTAATCCCACCACTCTTTAAAGATGTATTGATGGAAGACTGGAGCCTGTTACCTTCTCTGTAATCCCACCACTCTTTAAAGATGTATTGATGGAAGACTGGAGCCTGTTACCTTCTCTGTAATCCCACCACTCTTTAAAGATGTATCGATGGAAGACTGGAGCCTGTTACCTTCTCTGTAATCCCACCACTCTTTAAAGATGTATTGATGGAAGACTGGAGCCTGTTACCTTCTCTGTAATCCCACCACTCTTTAAAGATGTATCGATGGAAGACTGGAGCCTGTTACCTTCTCTGTAATCCCACCACTCTTTAAAGATGTATTGATGGAAGACTGGAGCCTGTTACCTTCTCTGTAATCCCACCACTCTTTAAAGATGTATTGATGGAAGACTGGAGCCTGTTACCTTCTCTGTAATCCCACCACTCTTTAAAGATGTATTGATGGAAGACTGGAGCCTGTTACCTTCTCTGTAATCCCACCACTCTTTAAAGATGTATCGATGGAAGACTGGAGCCTGTTACCTTCTCTGTAATCCCACCACTCTTTAAAGATGTATTGATGGAAGACTGGAGCCTGTTACCTTCTCTGTAACTCCCACCACTCTTTAAAGATGTATCGATGGAAGACTGGAGCCTGTTACCTTCTCTGTAATCCCACCACTCTTTAAAGATGTATCGATGGAAGACTGGAGCCTGTTACCTTCTCTGTAATCCCCACCACTCTTTAAAGATGTATTGATGGAAGACTGGAGCCTGTTACCTTCTCTGTAACTCCCACCACTCTTTAAAGATGTATTGATGGAAGACTGGAGCCTGTTACCTTCTCTGTAATCCCACCACTCTTTAAAGATGTATTGATGGAAGACTGGAGCCTGTTACCTTCTCTGTAATCCCACCACTCTTTAAAGATGTATTGATGGAAGACTGGAGCCTGTTACCTTCTCTGTAACTCCCACCACTCTTTAAAGATGTATTGATGGAAGACTGGAGCCTGTTACCTTCTCTGTAACTCCCACCACTCTTTAAAGATGTATTGATGGAAGACTGGAGCCTGTTACCTTCTCTGTAATCCCACCACTCTTTAAAGATGTATCGATGGAAGACTGGAGCCTGTTACCTTCTCTGTAATCCCACCACTCTTTAAAGATGTATCGATGGAAGACTGGAGCCTGTTACCTTCTCTGTAATCCCCACCACTCTTTAAAGATGTATTGATGGAAGACTGGAGCCTGTTACCTTCTCTGTAATCCCACCACTCTTTAAAGATGTATTGATGGAAGACTGGAGCCTGTTACCTTCTCTGTAATCCCCACCACTCTTTGTGGTGCCTTCCTTCCTGTAACGATGGAAGACTGGAGCCTGTTACCTTCTCTGTAATCCCACCACTCTTTAAAGATGTATTGATGGAAGACTGGAGCCTGTTACCTTCTCTGTAATCCCACCACTCTTTAAAGATGTATTGATGGAAGACTGGAGCCTGTTACCTTCTCTGTAATCCCACCACTCTTTAAAGATGTATCGATGGAAGACTGGAGCCTGTTACCTTCTCTGTAATCCCACCACTCTTTAAAGATGTATTGATGGAAGACTGGAGCCTGTTACCTTCTCTGTAATCCCCACCACTCTTTAAAGATGTATTGATGGAAGACTGGAGCCTGTTACCTTCTCTGTAATCCCACCACTCTTTAAAGATGTATTGATGGAAGACTGGAGCCTGTTACCTTCTCTGTAATCCCACCACTCTTTAAAGATGTATTGATGGAAGACTGGAGCCTGTTACCTTCTCTGTAATCCCACCACTCTTTATGGTGCCTTCCTTTCTGTAACTGTAAGACTGGAGCCTGTTACCTTCTCTGTAATCCCACCACTCTTTAAAGTGCCTTTTCATGTATCTGGAAGACTGGAGCCTGTTACCTTCTCTGTAATCCCACCACTCTTTAAAGATGTATTGATGGAAGACTGGAGCCTGTTACCTTCTCTGTAATCCCACCACTCTTTAAAGATGTATTGATGGAAGACTGGAGCCTGTTACCTTCTCTGTAATCCCACCACTCTTTAAAGATGTATCGATGGAAGACTGGAGCCTGTTACCTTCTCTGTAATCCCCACCACTCTTTAAAGATGTATTGATGGAAGACTGGAGCCTGTTACCTTCTCTGTAATCCCACCACTCTTTAAAGATGTATCGATGGAAGACTGGAGCCTGTTACCTTCTCTGTAATCCCACCACTCTTTAAAGATGTATTGATGGAAGACTGGAGCCTGTTACCTTCTCTGTAATCCCACCACTCTTTAAAGATGTATTGATGGAAGACTGGAGCCTGTTACCTTCTCTGTAATCCCCACCACTCTTTGTGGTGCCTTCCTTCCTGTAACTGTAAGACTGGAGCCTGTTACCTTCTCTGTAATCCCACCACTCTTTAAAGATGTATTGATGGAAGACTGGAGCCTGTTACCTTCTCTGTAATCCCCACCACTCTTTAAAGTGCCTTCCTTCCTGTAACTGTAAGACTGGAGCCTGTTACCTTCTCTGTAATCCCACCACTCTTTAAAGATGTATTGATGGAAGACTGGAGCCTGTTACCTTCTCTGTAATCCCCACCACTCTTTAAAGATGTATCGATGGAAGACTGGAGCCTGTTACCTTCTCTGTAATCCCACCACTCTTTAAAGATGTATTGATGGAAGACTGGAGCCTGTTACCTTCTCTGTAATCCCACCACTCTTTAAAGATGTATTGATGGAAGACTGGAGCCTGTTACCTTCTCTGTAACTCCCACCACTCTTTAAAGATGTATTGATGGAAGACTGGAGCCTGTTACCTTCTCTGTAATCCCACCACTCTTTAAAGATGTATTGATGGAAGACTGGAGCCTGTTACCTTCTCTGTAATCCCACCACTCTTTAAAGATGTATTGATGGAAGACTGGAGCCTGTTACCTTCTCTGTAATCCCACCACTCTTTAAAGATGTATCGATGGAAGACTGGAGCCTGTTACCTTCTCTGTAATCCCACCACTCTTTAAAGATGTATTGATGGAAGACTGGAGCCTGTTACCTTCTCTGTAATCCCACCACTCTTTAAAGATGTATTGATGGAAGACTGGAGCCTGTTACCTTCTCTGTAATCCCACCACTCTTTAAAGATGTATCGATGGAAGACTGGAGCCTGTTACCTTCTCTGTAATCCCACCACTCTTTAAAGATGTATCGATGGAAGACTGGAGCCTGTTACCTTCTCTGTAATCCCACCACTCTTTAAAGATGTATCGATGGAAGACTGGAGCCTGTTACCTTCTCTGTAATCCCACCACTCTTTAAAGATGTATTGATGGAAGACTGGAGCCTGTTACCTTCTCTGTAATCCCACCACTCTTTAAAGATGTATTGATGGAAGACTGGAGCCTGTTACCTTCTCTGTAATCCCACCACTCTTTAAAGATGTATTGATGGAAGACTGGAGCCTGTTACCTTCTCTGTAATCCCACCACTCTTTAAAGATGTATCGATGGAAGACTGGAGCCTGTTACCTTCTCTGTAATCCCACCACTCTTTAAAGATGTATTGATGGAAGACTGGAGCCTGTTACCTTCTCTGTAATCCCACCACTCTTTAAAGATGTATCGATGGAAGACTGGAGCCTGTTACCTTCTCTGTAATCCCACCACTCTTTAAAGATGTATCGATGGAAGACTGGAGCCTGTTACCTTCTCTGTAACTCCCACCACTCTTTAAAGATGTATCGATGGAAGACTGGAGCCTGTTACCTTCTCTGTAATCCCACCACTCTTTAAAGATGTATCGATGGAAGACTGGAGCCTGTTACCTTCTCTGTAATCCCACCACTCTTTAAAGATGTATTGATGGAAGACTGGAGCCTGTTACCTTCTCTGTAATCCCACCACTCTTTAAAGATGTATTGATGGAAGACTGGAGCCTGTTACCTTCTCTGTAATCCCACCACTCTTTAAAGATGTATTGATGGAAGACTGGAGCCTGTTACCTTCTCTGTAATCCCACCACTCTTTAAAGATGTATTGATGGAAGACTGGAGCCTGTTACCTTCTCTGTAATCCCACCACTCTTTAAAGATGTATTGATGGAAGACTGGAGCCTGTTACCTTCTCTGTAATCCCCACCACTCTTTAAAGATGTATTGATGGAAGACTGGAGCCTGTTACCTTCTCTGTAACTCCCACCACTCTTTAAAGATGTATTGATGGAAGACTGGAGCCTGTTACCTTCTCTGTAATCCCACCACTCTTTAAAGATGTATTGATGGAAGACTGGAGCCTGTTACCTTCTCTGTAATCCCACCACTCTTTAAAGATGTATTGATGGAAGACTGGAGCCTGTTACCTTCTCTGTAATCCCACCACTCTTTAAAGATGTATCGATGGAAGACTGGAGCCTGTTACCTTCTCTGTAATCCCACCACTCTTTAAAGATGTATCGATGGAAGACTGGAGCCTGTTACCTTCTCTGTAATCCCACCACTCTTTAAAGATGTATTGATGGAAGACTGGAGCCTGTTACCTTCTCTGTAATCCCACCACTCTTTAAAGATGTATTGATGGAAGACTGGAGCCTGTTACCTTCTCTGTAATCCCACCACTCTTTAAAGATGTATCGATGGAAGACTGGAGCCTGTTACCTTCTCTGTAATCCCACCACTCTTTAAAGATGTATTGATGGAAGACTGGAGCCTGTTACCTTCTCTGTAATCCCACCACTCTTTAAAGATGTATTGATGGAAGACTGGAGCCTGTTACCTTCTCTGTAATCCCACCACTCTTTAAAGATGTATTGATGGAAGACTGGAGCCTGTTACCTTCTCTGTAATCCCACCACTCTTTAAAGATGTATTGATGGAAGACTGGAGCCTGTTACCTTCTCTGTAATCCCACCACTCTTTAAAGATGTATCGATGGAAGACTGGAGCCTGTTACCTTCTCTGTAATCCCACCACTCTTTAAAGATGTATTGATGGAAGACTGGAGCCTGTTACCTTCTCTGTAATCCCACCACTCTTTAAAGATGTATCGATGGAAGACTGGAGCCTGTTACCTTCTCTGTAATCCCCACCACTCTTTAAAGATGTATTGATGGAAGACTGGAGCCTGTTACCTTCTCTGTAATCCCACCACTCTTTAAAGATGTATTGATGGAAGACTGGAGCCTGTTACCTTCTCTGTAATCCCACCACTCTTTAAAGATGTATTGATGGAAGACTGGAGCCTGTTACCTTCTCTGT
Source organism: Protopterus annectens (assembly GCF_019279795.1). NCBI lineage: Eukaryota > Metazoa > Chordata > Ceratodontiformes > Protopteridae > Protopterus > Protopterus annectens. Next base: position 752,697,587 of record NC_056751.1, read on the forward strand.
AATCCCACCACTCTTTAAAGATGTATTGATGGAAGACTGGAGCCTGTTACCTTCTCTGCCCACCACTCTTTAAAGATGTATTGATGGAAGACTGGAGCCTGTTACCTTCTCTGTAATCCCACCACTCTTTAAAGATGTATTGATGGAAGACTGGAGCCTGTTACCTTCTCTGTAATCCCACCACTCTTTAAAGATGTATTGATGGAAGACTGGAGCCTGTTACCTTCTCTGTAATCCCACCACTCTTTAAAGATGTATTGATGGAAGACTGGAGCCTGTTACCTTCTCTGTAATCCCACCACTCTTTAAAGATGTATTGATGGAAGACTGGAGCCTGTTACCTTCTCTGTAACCCCACCACTCTTTAAAGATGTATCGATGGAAGACTGGAGCCTGTTACCTTCTCTGTAATCCCACCACTCTTTAAAGATGTATTGATGGAAGACTGGAGCCTGTTACCTTCTCTGTAATCCCCACCACTCTTTAAAGATGTATGATGGAAGACTGGAGCCTGTTACCTTCTCTGTAATCCCACCACTCTTTAAAGATGTATTGATGGAAGACTGGAGCCTGTTACCTTCTCTGTAATCCCACCACTCTTTAAAGATGTATCGATGGAAGACTGGAGCCTGTTACCTTCTCTGTAATCCCCACCACTCTTTAAAGATGTATTGATGGAAGACTGGAGCCTGTTACCTTCTCTGTAATCCCACCACTCTTTAAAGATGTATCGATGGAAGACTGGAGCCTGTTACCTTCTCTGTAATCCCACCACTCTTTAAAGATGTATCGATGGAAGACTGGAGCCTGTTACCTTCTCTGTAATCCCACCACTCTTTAAAGATGTATCGATGGAAGACTGGAGCCTGTTACCTTCTCTGTAATCCCCACCACTCTTTAAAGATGTATCGATGGAAGACTGGAGCCTGTTACCTTCTCTGTAATCCCACCACTCTTTAAAGATGTATTGATGGAAGACTGGAGCCTGTTACCTTCTCTGTAATCCCACCAACCACTCTTTAAAGATGTATCGATGGAAGACTGGAGCCTGTTACCTTCTCTGTAATCCCACCACTCTTTAAAGATGTATCGATGGAAGACTGGAGCCTGTTACCTTCTCTGTAATCCCACCACTCTTTAAAGATGTATTGATGGAAGACTGGAGCCTGTTACCTTCTCTGTAATCCCACCACTCTTTGTGGTGCCTTCCTTCCTGTAACTGTAAGACTGGAGCCTGTTACCTTCTCTGTAATCCCACCACTCTTTGTGGTGCCTTCCTTTCTGTAACTGTGCAGCTTCCAAAACACACTGTGAAGTCTCAGGTGAGGATGCTCTCTATTGCACCTCTATAGCAGGTGGAGAGAATATGAGGAGGAAGCTTAGCTTTTTTCAGACTTCTTAAAAGTGGACTCATTGGTGTGCTTTCTTGATCAGTTGGCTGGTGGTTCCCGACCATGAGACATCCTCTGATATGTGTACACCCAGGAATTTCATACTCGTAACCCTCTCCACACTCTCACAATTGATCCTGAGCACTGGGTGGTTTGTTCTCCTTTTCCTGAAGTTGATGATAATCTCTTTTGTCTTACTTACTGTAGATCAATGTGTGTGTGTGTGTGTGTGTGTGTGTGTGTGTGTGTGTGTGTGTGTGTGTGTGTGTGTGTGCACGCGCGCGTGTGTATATATTTAAGAAGCTATTTAAGGGCTTGCACAAGTGTATAAATACTGAGCATGTGCGAGCCTGACTGCCATTTTGTAGTAAGCTGTTGAGATGTAAGTGTGTAAGTCTGCAGGGTCTGTCTGTTAATCAGTTTGTTTGTATTTTATGATGGTGCTATTCATCCTGATGTGTTTCGATGTAATAAAGCATCTAAACGAACTTCCCCACCTGTTCATTGTCTGTGTTAAGAGGGACGAGCAACATGGTGTCAGAAGAGGGATGGTGAAAATGATTTGTTGCCAGAAAGAGTTCCAGTTTCTCCAATTTGAGTCCGAGAGGCATCTAGTTAGTTTTAGAGGAATACAGAGGAGTGGATCATTCTTACTGCATGTATAATTCGTAAAACAGGTCAAAAACGAATTTCAGATGTTAAAACTTGCTCAAATAATTTCTTATTGATAAAATATGAAACGAAGCATACAGAATGCTCTAAATGATATTTGAATAAACCAAAATGTCTGATATTGATAGAAATATTCTAATTAGTAAGGAAAATTGTGAAATAAAGTCCAAATTGCATAAAACAAATAAAATAAAAGGAAATGACCACATTTTCGCTAAGCACATATTTTTCGTATTAGTTAAAGATATCAAGTTATCAGAAGTATATGCATGTTTGTGCAGTACTACAGTACAATTGTTTCACAACATACAGCCATTTCAGAACATATTTCAAAAAGTACAGTATTTTGAAGAGTTTATTGTGCATATAATTGTTATTACAAGCTGCTGAGAGAGAGCTCGTTCGTACATAATTACAAGGGCCATATTTTAGTGTGTTTGTGCATACTTTGTTGGCATGGCAGCCAGATTTTGAAAACCCAGTGCACTTGTCGAGAGAACTGGAGAGTTTTTGAGCACGAGTGTGACATTTTCAGACAGACTGCATTTTCTGATAAAGATGACCATAGAAAGGCATTTATTCTGCTTAATTTAGCTAAGTCAAAAGCCATTTTTGTATGCACCTGCTATCTTTGCAGGGGAGGGGGAAACCATTATATTGTTGTACTTGCTGAATCAAGGGGGGACCCTGAGTGCTTAAAACGTAAATTTAGAGAAATGTGTAACACCTAGATGAACATTATAATGGAAATGCACTTATTTTACATAAGGGATCAAAACCCTGGTGAAACTTTTGCAACATATGTAACTAATTTGAGAAACAAGGCTAAAATGTGCAGATTTGGTGATTTAAGGGATGAAGTGATAAATGACAGACTTGTGTGTGATATTAAAGATGATGCTGTGAGAAAGATTTTGCTTCATGACAGTAATTTAACTTTGAATAAGGCCATTGAGATTTGTCAGATATTTGAGCTCACAGAAAAGTACACAAATATGCTTACAAACGAGAAATGCATGCTTCCAGTAACTTCTAGAGCTCATGTTGACAGTATGTAGCACGTGGTTAAAAGAAACAGGCCCAAGTATATGGCAGCAACTGTAGCCCCTGCAGCACTCACTGGTAAACCCCAGAGCTTTCCAGCAAGTTCCAGAGTTTGCACAGTCTCAGTGAAGCATAAGAGTGAGTCAGCAAACTCAAAGCATGGGCTCCAACTCATTTTCATTGCTAACTGTTGTAATTGTGATGGAAATCATGAATCTAAAAGGGAAAAGTGTTTGGCTTTTGCTCAGCAATGCCAAAAATGTAATAAATGGAACCAATTCAAGAGGTTTTGTAAATTAAAAGGCACACATTATTTTATTAAAAGGGATCATTTCAAGAAACAAACTGATCAATTAGAAAGCTGTGACCCTACTTTTTATGTTGACGGTGTGCCAGTGCTTAATGAAAGTCAATGCAGTAGATTTATGGGCCAAGAATGAAGTGTTTTGTACTGTTTGGATAAATGGCAAACCCACAGAGCTCAAAGATAACACAGGTTCAAAGTGCAATGATACATCAGCAGAAATGTTTGCTAGAAATTGTGATGGTGAAAGGCTTGATTTTCCAAAGTGTACGAAGCTTTTTGCTTATGGTGGTGAAGAGATTCAAACCGAAGGCTCAGTAATGCTTTCATGTTACTCATCTGGAAGAAGCTACGATTGTTATTTTATGTGGTCAAGAGGCACGTCCGGTCATTATTGGGGCTCAGAGACAGTTTGAAAATGGGACTGCTTTTATTTAACAAGGATGTCCACCAAGTTAACTTAAAAGACCACTATTCTAATTTCGACCAGTATATTTTTTTCTACCTGTGCCGATCTTTTCAAAGAGAAACTGGGCAAGCTTCCAGTTGCGTCCTCCATGAAGTTGGACCCAGATGTCAGCCCAGTCATCAGACTAGCCCAGAAAGTTCAAATAGCTATGCAGAACAGAGACAAAGACGAGCTAGATAAAATGATGCAACAAGGTGTGATCTATCCACTAGCCGAGCTAACTGAGTGGGTATCTTCCATGGTGGTAGCTCATAAGAAATGCTCAGATGACATTAGAATATGTATTGATCCATGAGATTTGAACAAGGCACTGAAAAGACCTCATAATCCAATGTGTACAGTTGAAGAAGTAGCTGCTCATACCAAATGGCACTGTTTTTTCTGTCTTAGATGCAAAAGGTTCATTTTGGCAAATTTTACTTGACAAGAAATCCTCATTGCTAACCACGTTCAGTACTCCATTTGGAAGGTACAAATTTCTGAAAATGCCATTTGGGATAAATTCTGCGAGTGAAGTCTTTCATCGTGCAATGGAGCAAGTTTTTTCTGGGTAGGCCTGTGCTATTATAGTAGACAACATACTATTAGGAGGTAATGGTGAAGCAGAGCAAGACAGAAACCTCAAAAATGTTCTGGAATGAGCATATCAAGTGAATCTTTAGCTGAATCCACAGAAATGCAAATTCAGGCTATGAGAAGTCACTTATGTTGGTCATTTATTTACCAGTTCAGGCTTAAGACCAGACCCTTCTAAGCAAACAGCTATTCTCCAGATACCAGCTCCAGACAATGTTCAAGCCCTGGAACGTTTTCTTGGTATGGTCAACTACCTAGGCAAGTTCATTCCAGACTTGAGTCAAATATCAGCACCACTCAGAGAGCTAACATGTAAAGATGTATCCTGGTCATGGTTGGAATAGCACCAAAGAGCTAGTCTACCAACTCTCAGATATTATGAAGTCCACAAACCAGTTACTCCTTCATGTGATGCTTCGAAATTTGTTCTAGATGCAGTCATTCTACAAGGGTCAACCTGTTGCCTTTGCATCCAGACCTTTAACCCAAACTGAAATGTAGTATGCTCAGATAGAGAAAAAATGTTTGGCAATTGTGTTTACATGTTCAAAGTTCCATGATTATGTTTATGGTAGACCTATCCAGATTGAAACGGACAACCAACATCTAGTCACTATTTTGAGAAAGCCTGTGCATACAGCTCCATGTTGAGATTGCACAAGTATAATTTTAATCTTGTCTACAAGAAAGGCAAATTTCTTTATCTTGCTGATACATTATCCAGATTACCCAGAGATACCACTGAACAGCATGAGAATGAGCAACTTGATTTTGAATTCATGGAAGTGAGAATTTTTCTTCCACATGACTTGATGAGCTGAGAAATCATACAGCACACATTTCAGTTTTACAGAATCTCAACTACTTTATCAAACAAGGATGGCTGTCAGAACAATGTACTTTACCTTAAGAAGTGCAACCTTATTTTCCATAGAGAGATGAGATTTTGCTTGATAATGGTATCGTTAAGAAAGGTCTGAAAGTAATTGTTCCAACGTCCTTCCAACAAGAGTACATTACTATCTTACATCGTGGTCACCCAGGAACAGATTCTATTTAAAAAAGGGCAAGGGGACTAGTATTTTGGCCTTCTATGCCACAAGATATTGACAGAGTACTTTCAACTTCTTCAGTATGTAATAGTACTAAGTTGCATCGACAGAAGGAACCACTTCAGCTAAACCATAGGTTCATAGGTTAGTACTACGCTAACTGCCCTTGCGAGCCATTTTAAGCCTAGCCAATTATCCCTTGTGAGACTCAAACCCTGCACCTTGTGTTTGTAAGGCAAACACCTTCACCATTAGGCCACACTCCCAACCCCTGATTCCTGAACTACCTTGGTCAACAGTAGCCACCAACATTTTCGAATGGAATGGTCAGCATTACTTGGTGTTAGTACACTCTTATTCAAATTGCTTTGAGATTGACCTACTTCCTAATCTACCATCCAGTACTGTCATTACTAAGATGAAGCATCATTTTACAGTCCATGGTAGTCCACACAAAGTTATTTCTTACAATGACACACAGTTCACAAGCCAACAGTTCAAAAGATTTGCTGAAGAGTGGGACTTTACTCATGTCATGAGTAACCCAGAGGATCCGCAATCAAATGGTTTGGTAGAATGTGCATGTGCAGTTCAAAGTGAGAAACAGTTTCTAGCGACATCGAAATGAGACAATAGTGATGTTTTCCCAAATCTTTTGAATCTCAGAAATATTCCTCGTGATAAATATCTTGGTTCACCTGCCCAGAGACTTCTGTCGAGACAAACCAGAACCACGTTACCAATCAGTAGTCAATTGATGGTTCCATGTATCAAGAACAACAGGTCAGTGAAAACGAATCTGTTGAAGAAGCGTTCAGCCCAGAAGACCAGCAAATCGCTCAATCCATTATGGGAGGGAGAAGTGGTAAGGATGCAAATGTCCAAAGGTTATGATCAGATTGGAATCGTGAAGAATATTTGCTCAGAGCTGAGATTGTACATTAGGGAATCACAGGGAGTAGAGTTTAGGCAGAATCAGAAATATTTGATGGTGGTGTCCGAGCCTATACCACAGCACATAGCCTGTGAGAAAGATTCTGTATCTCAGAGTGAGTTGTCCAGTGTTCCAGTTCCAGAAGAAGACGTTCCAGAGAATATTCACATTCCTGTGATGAACCCTGAAGTTCCTGATACAAGTTGTTCACTGAAGACTGTCCCTGTTGCTAAACCCAGTCCAGACTGTTTTGTTACCAGATCCATTTGCATCTCCAGATTGTTATAGCTACATGGCAACGTGGACATGAACATTGTGTTTGTTTCTAATGTCCATATTAATGCATGCTAAACTGCAATGTCATTTTCATTTAAGGGCAATCTTTTTAAGAGGGAGGATGTAGATCAATGTGTGTGTATATATATCTTTAAGAAGCTATCTAACGGCTTCTACAAGTATATAAATACTGAGCATGTGTGAGCCTGACTGCCATTTTGTAGCAAGCTGTTGAAATGTAAACATGTATGTCTGTAAGGTCTGTCTGTTAATCAGTTTGTTTATATTTTATGATGCTGCTATCCATCCTGATGTGTTTCTATGTAATAAAGCATCTAAATGAACTACCCTGCCTGTTCATCATCTGTGTTAAGAAGGATGAGTGACACTTAGGTCAAGGTTGTTCCCTCGCATCAACTGATTAGAGATGCCACCTCCTCTCTGTACGCCCTTTCATCCTCCTTTGCAATGAGGCCCATGGCTGTGGTGTCATCAGCAAACTTGATGATATGGTTGGACTTGTGCTTAGCATAGCAGACATGGGACAGGATGGTGAATAACAGTGGGCTGGGAACACATCCCTGTGGAACTGTGGTTTTAATTGTGATGGACTTTGATGTGTTCTTACCTGAACACACACTCTGTGGTCTCTGAATCAGGAAGTCCAGGATCCAGTTACAGAGATGTTTACTGATTCCTAAATGTGCCAGTTTTTCTATCAGCTGTACCACCGTATTAAATGCAGAGCTGAAGTCTATTAACAGCATCCTCGCATAGTTGTCTTTGTCCTCTAAATGCTCAAGAGAGATGTGTAGTGTTACTGATATGGCATCAGCTGTGGATCGGTTAGCTCTGTACGCAAACTGCAGAGGGTCAAAACCAGGAGGTAGGCATGATGAAATGTGCTTTTTTATCAGCCGCTCAAAACATTTCATAACAGTGGATGTCAGAGCAACTGCTCTGCAGTTATTAGGGCTATAGGGAGTTGTTTTCTCAGGTAGTGGGATGATGTTAGTTTCCTTGTAGCATGAGGGTACTTTTGCCATGACAAGAGAGGTGTTAAATATTTCCTTGAGCACTGTGCATAGTTGATCTGCAAAGCCTGTTAACACCTTGATCAGTATGTTGTCTGGGCCAGCAGCCTTCCTGGGGTTCACTCTCCTTAGCTGTCTTCTTACCTCCTCTGTGCTGAAGCTGAGTACTGCACCCTTCTCATCACTGGGTAGCTTTAGAGCCAACCCATTGTTTCTTTCCTCAAATCTACCAAAGAAGATGTTCAAACTGTCCAGGAAGTTGATGCTGTCCTCACACTGTGCTTACCTTATTTTGTAGTCCGTGATCTCCTGTATGCCTTGCCATAGTCTCTTTGCATCAATCATGTCTTCAAAGTGGCTCTGTATCTTTCTGCCATACTCCCACTTAGCCTCCTTTTTCCTCAGATTACCTCTTGCTACACTTAGGGCTGCTTTGTCCTTAGCCATGTAAGCTGTGCTTCTTTCCTTCAAAAGCACATATACCTTTCTGGTTAGATCTAATACTCTTGGTATTTGTTAACCTATCAACACAGTTTGAAATGTATGCCATCGGTACTTCAGTGTATTCATCAATGTTCAGATGCTGATTCACTGTGGCTGCCTCCTTGAATATATCCCAGTTGGTTCTTTCCAAGCAGTCTTGGAGGGCCTCCATAGCCCCCTCGATCCATACCCTGATTTGTTTCTTTGTGGGTTTCTCTATAACCAGTGCAGGTTTGTAAGCTGGCAATAGCAAGATGGTATAATGGTCAGTTTCCCATTTATGGAAGTTGCACTGCCTTATAAGCTTTCTTTAAGTTTATGTACACCTTGTCCAGGATATTATCACCCCTTGTAGGAACATCCACATACTGATGGTAGTGTGGGAGTACTTCTTTCAGATCTGCTTTATTAAAGTCATCAGCTGCCACATGTACAAAGTCAGGATATTTGCTCTGCAGCTCACCCATGTGATTGTATAGTTTATTTAGAGGCTGGGTGGTATTAGCATCAGGTGGGATATACACCACTGTTACACTGACCCCATTCAGCTCCCTGGGCAAGTAAAATGGTCTACATTTAATGGACAGGAACTAGTTCCCACAGCAGTGTGACAGTATGATTCACAGTTGCTGCACCAACTTTTGTTAACATAGATGCAGACTCCAGCTCCTCTGGCCTTTCCACACAGTGGATGTTTTCGATCTGCACGAAACAGTGTAAAATTCTCTAAGTTTACTGCACTGTCATTTATCTTGTCATGCAGCCACGTCTCCGTAATCAAAACTAAACAAGTATTTCACACCTTGTTCTTGTTGGAGAGTTCCAGGCTCAAGTAGTCCATCTTGCTATCGAGTGATCTCACATTATCTAGCAGTATAGTTAGTAGTACAGGCCTGTAGGGGCTTGCTGTTAACTTTACATCAATACCTACTCTGCAATCTATTTTCCTTGCTCTCTGACATCTCTTTCTCTTTTTTTCTTGTCCAGCATACTCCAGAAACCAGTTCTACCAGTTTCAGGTACTTGAGAGTGTGAAGTGTTAAAATACCCAGTTGTTGTAGCTCTGTGCAAGTAGCAGGCCCCAGATACACTGCAGACTTCAAGGCATCCAGCCAGGAACATGTAGAAGTTGACTGTTGAATTTCTAGTAACTTCTGTCTATTATAAGTTATTGTACTGTTAACTGGAGGTGCAGAAACTGATTTTCTCTATATTTTCTGTGCAAAATAAGATAAAATATGCATATATATAGAATGAGCTGACACAGCCGCAGCCAGACAGGTCACAGCCATTTTTTTAAATACTTTTTTTATACTTTTTTTTTATACTTCCTCCTCAGGTGGACCTTGTGGATCATCACAGACTATGCAAATAGCTCAGCCAGTGCTGGCTTTGGCTCTTGACTTGGCAGTACTTTACATATCCTCTTACCCTTCACGCTGAGTCATCCATAGTAATGCAGATCCCTCTCTCATGTCCCCCTCACTGGCATCCACTGCTACTCAGTCCTCATGTTCTGAGGATGGATTCTGGTATGTTCACCTGCAGACAGACATTTCATGAAGATGAGCTGAAGATGACAAGCAGGTTCGGAAATGACAGTGATGATGATGATAATGACAATGATGACGATGATGATTATGATGATGATGACGATGACGATGATGATAATGATGATGATGATGGCAATGATGATGATGACGATGATGACGATGATGACGATGATGACGATGATGATGATGACAACGATGATGATGACGGCGATGACGATGATGACGACGACGATGATGATGATGATGATGATGGCAATAATGACGATGATGATGATGGCAATGATGACGATGATGACGACGACGGCGATGATGATGACGACGACGATGATGACGATGATAATGATGACGACGACGATGATGATGATGGCAATAATGACGATGATGATGGCAATAATGACGATGACGACGACGATGATGATGATGATGACCCTGTAGCTTATTTTTTTTCAAATTAATGTTCAGATTCAGCATAACAGTTTTGTAACATGGGTACTAAAACATTTACTAAACAGCAATGTTTAACAAACAACACATCTTACAGGCTTCGATACAGCATCAATAACAGGCTGGTGTTCTGGGTTACCTTTAGGATGGGACTTTTAACTACAGCTGCAGTGCTTTGAAAATTGTAGTAGTTTACGAATTGCTAAAAATAAAACACTTCATGTATCATGAGAATACTTCACCTAGGCAAGAATAAATTACCAGTAAGTATAATCTAGTCATTAAATAAAACAGCAGTATGCATATTGTTTAAGTGCATAAAGGTCAACAAAGGGAAGCGGATTGAGGAAAATGCAAGGACACTCATGCAGTTATGGATAGTGCAATAGGCAAATGCCTATTTCAATAGTGTCATCCAACTTATTGACAGCTTAATGGCTTCCTCATGGTCCTAAATGTTGTTAACTTCATACTTTGTGCCTTGTGTAACAGATATCATAGATACATTTCTGGCTATGAACAAACAGGTGTCATCTTTTCCTTCTTCGACAAAACAGCAGATGAAAGAAAGCAGTAGTGTGCAGCAGCTGGTACAGAAGTTATGGCTGTGATCTGTAATTCCTGCGAAGCAGGGTTTGATTCCCTCAGCCCTTATTTGCCTCCTGTGTGACCTTGAGCAAGTAATTTAACTGGATATTCCTTCTGGGTTGCCCCTAAAAAGGGACTGTCTGTCTAGGGGGTCTACATGGTTAACATATTATTATTATTATTATTAGATAAAGCTACAAAGGCCTTTACCCACACTGCATATCACCTACTTCTCCATCAGATGAGTCTGGACTAGTGAGGTGAGAATCCCTTGGATCACTTTCATCTTCATCACTCTCCACATCTTCATATTCACTTAAATTCTTCTGAGGTTTATCTGAAAAAAAAAATACATCATTACTGAAAAATATTTTTGTCTGATTAAGCCAGATGCAAAGCTCTTGCATCATTGAATTTTAACCGTGTTACTAAACATTCTCCCTGCCTCAAGTGACAGAAAGAAGCCATGAACTTCAAAGGCCTCTTCATTCATCAGTAACACATTGTGACCAAACAAACTGTCAGAATTAGGTCAGAAATAAACATAAGAAATATAAACGTACGTGACAGTAAAAAAGTAGTATTCAGCACGTGTTATCTGTGAATGAGCCGGGGTAAATGTATCATGGGCATATTTACAGTATTTACTAACACTAGTCTATATTTATTGCTAATACGATTAATTAGCTTCTCATTAACACTCTTCAAGAAAAATCTTGATGATTGGAAGAAAGATAGGAAATTCACCCCATGTATCATCTCTGTGGCTCTGCTCAACAGGGGAACAGGAAAATAATTTTCTTGGGTGGCAAAAGCCAGGGTACCGTTTGGCTTGGCTTATACAGGCCCTAAAGCCAATAGCCTAGTACCTACCTATGAGCCTATGAATTAGCTCAGAGAGTACTGATGAATCATGGTACCATCTCTAGTTATGTAGAACTAATTTAGAAAGCCAGCTAGGTAATAACTACATTTATTTATATCACTGTACCATCTCTAGTTATGTAGAACTAATTTAGAAAGCCAGCTAGGTAATAATTACATTTATTTATATCATGGTGCCATCGCTAGTTATATAAAACTAATTTAAAAAGCCAGCTAGGTAATAACTACATTTATTTATATCATGGTACCATCGCTAGTTACGTAAAACTAATTTATAAAGCCAGCTAGGTAATAACTACATTTATTTATATCATGGTACCATCTCTAGTTACATAAAACTAATTTAAAAAGCCAGCTAGGTAATAACTACATTTATTTATATCATGGTACCATCGCTAGTTACGTAAAACTAATTTATAAAGCCAGCTAGGTAATAACTACATTTATTTATATCATGGTACCATCTCTAGTTATGTAAAACTAATTTATAAAGCCAGCTAGGTAATAACTACATTTATTTATATCATGGTACCATCGCTAGTTACATAAAACTAATTTATAAAGCCAGCTAGGTAATAACTACATTTATTTATATCATGGTGCCATCTCTAGTTATATAAAACTAATTTAAAAAGCCAGCTAGGTAATAACTACATTTATTTATATCATGGTACCATCGCTAGTTACGTAAAACTAATTTATAAAGCCAGCTAGGTAATAACTACATTTATTTATATCATGGTACCATCTCTAGTTATGTAAAACTAATTTATAAAGCCAGCTAGGTAATAACTACATTTACTTATATCATGGTACAATCTCTAGTTATGTAAAACTAATTTAAAAAGCCAGCTAGGTAATAACTATATTTATTTATATCATGGTACCATCTCTAGTTATGTAAAACTAATTTAAAAAGCCAGCTAGGTAATAACTACATTTATTTATATCATGGTACCATCTCTGTTTACGTAAAACTAATTTAAAAAGCCAGCTAGGTAATAACTACATTTATTTATATCATGGTACCATCAAAAGTTATGTAAAACTAATTTAAAAAGCCAGCTAGGTAATAACTACATTTATTTATATCATGGTACCATCTGTAGTTATGTAAAACTAATTTAAAAAGCCAGCTAGGTAATAACTACATTTATTTATATCATGGTACCATCTCTAGTTATGTAAAACTAATTTAAAAATCCAGCTAGGTAATAACTACATTTACTTATATCATGGAACCATCTCTAGTTATGTAAAACTAATTTAAAAAGCCAGCTAGGTAATAACTACATTTATTTATATCATGGTACCATCTCTAGTTATGTAAAACTAATTTAAAAAGCCATCTAGGTAATAACTACATTTACTTATATCATGGTACCATCTCTAGTTATGTAAAACTAATTTAAAAGGCCAGCTAGGTAATAACTACATTTATTTATATCATGGTACCATCCCTAGTTATGTAAAACTAATTTAAAAAGCCAGCTAGGTAATAACTACATTTATTTATATCATGGTACCATCTCTAGTTATGTAAAACTAATTTAAAAAGCCAGCTAGGTAATAACTACATTTACTTATATCATGGTACCATCTCTAGTTATGTAAAACTAATTTAAAAAGCCAGCTAGGTAATAACTACATTTATTTATATCATGGTGCCATCTCTAGTTATGTAAAACTAATTTAAAAAGCCAGCTAGGTAACAACTACATTTATTTATATCATGGTACCATCTCTAGTTATGTAAAACTAATTTAAAAAGCCAGCTAGGTAATAACTACATTTACTTATATCATGGTACCATCTCTAGTTATGTAAAACTAATTTAAAAAGCCAGCTAGGTAATAACTACATTTATTTATATCACGGTACCATCTCTAGTTATGTAAAACTAATTTATAAAGGCAGCTAGGTAATAACTACATTTATTTATATCACAGTACCATCTCTAGTTATGTAAAACTAATATAAAAAGCAAGCAAGGTAATTACATTTACTTATATCATGGTACCATCTCTAGTTATGTAAAACTAATTTAAAAGGCCAGCTAGGTAATAATTACATTTATTTATATCATGGTACCATCTCTAGTTATGTAAAACTAATTTAAAAAGCCAGCTAGGTAATAACTACATTTACTTATATCATGGTACCATCTCTAGTTATGTAAAACTAATTTAAAAAGCCAGCTAGGTAATAACTACATTTATTTACATCATGGTACCATCTCTAGTTATGTAAAACTAATTTAAAAAGCCAGCTAGGTAATAACTACATTTACTTATATCATGGTACCATCTCTAGTTATGTAAAACTAATTTAAAAAGCCAGCTAGGTAATAACTACATTTATTTATATCATGGTACCATCAATAGTTATGTAAAACTAATTTAAAAAGCCAACTAGGTAATAACTACATTTATTTATATCATGGTACCATCAATAGTTATGTAAAACTAATTTAAAAAGCCAGCTAGGTAATAACTACATTTATTTATATCATGGTACCATCTCAAGTTATGTAAAACTAATTTAAAAAGCCAGCTAGGTAATAACTACATTTACTTATAGCATGGTACAATCTCTAGTTATGTAAAACTAATTTAAAAAGCCAGCTAGGTAATAACTACATTTATTTATATCATGGTACCATCACTAGTTATGTAAAACTAATTTAAAAAGCCAGCAAGGTAATAACTACATTAATTTATATCATGGTACCATCTCTAGCTATGTAAAACTAATTTAAAAAGCCAGCTAGGTAATAACTACATTTATTTATATTATGGTGCCATCTCTAGTTATGTAAAACTAATTTAAAAAGCCAGCTAGGTAATAACTACATTTATTTATATCATGGTACCATCTCTAGTTATGTAAAACTAATTTAAAAAGCCAGCTAGGTAATAACTACAATTACTTATATGATGGTAACATCTCTAGTTATGTAAAACTAATTTAAAAAGCCAGCTAGGTAATAACTACATTTATTTATATCACGGTACCATCTCTAGTTATGTAAAACTAATTTATAAAGCCAGCTAGGTAATAACTACATTTATTTATATCATGGTACCATCCCTAGTTATGTCAAACTAAATTAAAAAGCCAGCTAGGTAATAACTACATTTATTTATATCACTGTACCATCTCTAGTTATGTAAAATAATTTAAAAAGCCAGCTAGGTAATAACTACATTTATTTATATCATGGTACTATCTCTAGTTATGTAAAACTAATTTAAAAAGCCAGCTAGGTAATAACTACATTTATTTATATCATGATACCATCTCTAGTTATGTAAAACTAATTTATAAAGGCAGCTACGTAATAACTACATTTATTTATATCACAGTACCATCTCTAGTTATGTAAAACTAATATAAAAAGCCAGCTAGGTAATTACATTTACTTATATCATGGTACCATCTCTAGTTATGTAAAACTAATTTAAAAGGCCAGCTAGGTAATAACTACATTTATTTATATCATGGTACCATCTCTAGTTATGTAAAACTAATTTAAAAAGCCAGCTAGGTAATAACTACATTTACTTATATCATGGTACCATCTCTAGTTATGTAAAACTAATTTAAAAAGCCAGCTAGGTAATAACTACATTTATTTATATCATGGTACCATCAATAGTTATGTAAAACTAATTTAAAAAGCCAGCTAGCTAATAACTACATTTATTTATATCATGGTACCATCAATAGTTATGTAAAACTAATTTAAAAAGCCAGCTAGGTAGTAACTACATTTATCTATATCATGGTACCATCTCTAGTTATGTAAAAGTAATTTAAAAAGCCAGCTAGGTAATAACTACATTTATTTATAGCATGGTACCATCTCTAGTTATGTAAAACTAATTTAAAAAGCCAGCTAGGTAATAACTACATTTACTTATATCATGGTACCATCTCTAGTTATGTAAAACTAATTTAAAAAGCCAGCTAGGTAATAACTACATTTACTTATATCTTGGCACCATCTCTAGTTATGTAAAACTAATTTAAAAAGCCAGCTAGGTAATAACTACATTTATTTATATCATGGTACCATCTCTAGTTATGTAAAACTAAATTAAAAAGCCAGCTAGGTAAAAACTACATTTATTTATTTCATGGTACCATCTCTAGTTATGTAAAACTAATTTAAAAAGCCAGCTAGGTAATAACTATATTTATTTATATCATGGTACCATCAATAGTTATGTAAAACTAATTTAAAAAGCCAGCTAGGTAATAACTACATTTATTTATATCATGGTACCATCAATAGTTATGTAAAACTAATTTAAAAAGCCAGCTATGTAATAACTACATTTACTTATATCATGGTACCATCTCTAGTTATGTAAAACTAATTTAAAAAGCCAGCTAGGTAATAACTACATTTATTTATATCATGGTACCATCTCTAGTTATGTAAAACTAATTTAAAAAGCCAGCTAGGTAATAACTACATTTATTTATATCATGGTACCATCTCTAGTTATGTAAAACTAATTTAAAAAGCCAGCTAGGTAATAACTACATTTACTTATATCATGGTACCATCTCTAGTTATGTAAAACTAATTTAAAAAGCCAGCTAGGTAATAACTACATTTATTTATATCATGGTACCATCTCTAGTTATGTAAAACTAATTTAAAAAGCCAGCTAGGTAATAACTACATTTACATATATCATGGTACCATCTCTAGTTATGTAAAACTAATATAAAAAGCCAGCTAGGTAATTACATTTACTTATATCATAGTACCATCTCTAGTTATGTAAAACTAATTTAAAAGGCCAGCTAGGTAATAACTACATTTATTTATATCATGGTACCATCTCTAGTTATGTAAAACTAATTTAAAAAGCCAGCTAGGTAATAACTACATTTACTTATATCACAGTACCATCTCTAGTTATGTAAAACTAATTTAAAAAGCCAGCTAGGTAATAACTGCATTTATTTATATCATGGTAGCATCTCTAGTCATGTAAAACTAATTTAAAAAGCCAGCTAGGTAATAACTACATTTATTTATATCATGGTACCATCTCTAGTTATGTAAAACTAATTTAAAAAGCCAGCCAGGTAATAACTACATGTATTTATATCATGGTGCCATCAATAGTTATGTAAAACTAATTTAAAAAGCCAGCTAGGAAATAACTACATTTATTTGTATCATGGTACCATCAATAGTTATGTAAAACTAATTTAAAAAGCCAGCTAGGTAATAACTACATTTATTTATATCATGGTACCATCTCTAGTTATGTAAAACTAATTTAAAAAGCCAGCTAGGTAATAACTACATTTACTTATATCATGGTACGATCTCTAGTTATGTAAAACTAATTTAAAAAGCCAGCTAGGTAATAACTACATTTATTTATATCATGGTACCATCTCTAGTTATGCAAAACTAATTTAAAAAGCCAGCTAGGAAATAACTACATTTATTTATATCATGGTACCATTTCTAGTTATGTAAAACTAATTTAAAAAGCCAGCTAGGTAATAACTACATTTACTTATATCATGGTACCATCTCTAGTTATGTAAAACTGATTTATAAAACCAGCTAGGTAATAACTACATTTATTTATATCACAGTACCATCTCTAGTTATGTAAAACTAATTTCAAAAGCCAGGTAGGTATAACTACATTTATTTATATCATGGTACTATCTCTAGTTATGTAAAACTAATTTAAAAAGCCAGCTAGGTAAAAACTACATTTATTTATATCATGGTACCATCTCTAGTTATGTAAAACTAATTTAAAAAGCCAGCTAGGTAATAACTACATTTACTTATATCATGGTACCATCTCTAGTTATGTAAAACTAATTTAAAAAGCAAGCTAGGTAATAACTACATTTATTTATATCACGGTACCATCTCTAGTTATGTAAAACTAATTTATAAAGCCAGCTAGGTAATAACTACATTTATTTATATCACAGTACCATCTCTAGTTATGTAAAACTAATTTAAAAGGCCAGCTAGATAATAACTACATTTATTTATATCTTGGTACCATCTCTAGTTATGTAAAACTAATTTAAAAAGCCAGCAAGGTAATAACTACATTTACTTATATCATGGTACAATCTCTAGTTATGTAAAACGAATTTAAAAAGCCAGCTAGGTAATAACTACATTTATTTATATCACGGTACCATCTCTAGTTATGTAAAACTAATTTATAAAGCCAGCTAGGTAATAACTACATTTATTTATATCATGGTACTATCTCTAGTTATGTAAAACTAATTTAAAAAGCCAGCTAGGTAATAACTACATTTATTTATATCATGGTAGCATCTCTAGTTATGTAAAATTAATTTAAAAAGCCAGCTAGGTAATAACTACATTTACTTATATCATGGTACCATCTCTAGTTATGTAAAACTAATTTAAAAAGACAGCTATGTAATAACTACAATTATTTATATCATGGTACCATCTCTAGTTATGTAAAACTAATTTAAAAAGCCAGCTAGGTAATAATTACATCATGGTACCATCTCTAGTTATGTAAAACTAATTTAAAAAGCCAGCTAGGTAATAACTACATTTATTTATATCATGGTACCATCAATAGTTATGTAAAACTAATTGAAAAAGCCAGCTAGGTAATAACTACATTTACTTATATCATGGTACCATCTCTAGTTATGTAGAACTAATCTAAAAAGCCAGCTAGGTAATAACTACACTTATTTATATCATGGTACCATCAATAGTTATGTAAAACTAATTTAAAAAGCCAGCTAGGTAATAACTACATTTATTTATATCATGGTGCCATCGCTAGTTATGTAAAACTAATTTATAAAGCCAGCTAGGTAATAACTACATTTACTTATATCATGGTACCATCTCTAGTTATGTAGAACTAATTTAAAAAGCCAGCTAGGTAATAACTACATTTATTTATATCATGGTACCATCTCTAGTTATGTAAAACTAATTTAGAAAGCCAGCTAGGTAATAACTATATTTATTTATATCATGGTACCATCTCTAGTTATGTAAAACTAATTTAAAAAGCCAGCTAGGTAATAACTGCATTTATTTATATCATGGTACCATCTGTAGTTATGTAAAACTAATTTAAAAAGCCAGCTAGGTAATAACTACATTTATTTATATCATGGTACCATCAATAGTTATGTATAACTAATTTAAAAAGTCAGCTAGGTAATAACTACATTTACTTATATCTTGGTACCATCTCTAGTTATGTAAAACTAATTTAAAAAGCCAGCTAGGTAATAACTACATTTACTTGTATCATGGTACCATCTCTAGTTATGTAAAACTAATTTAAAAAGCCAGCTAGGTAATAACTACATTTATTTATATCATGGTACCATCTCTAGTTATGTAAAACTAATTTAAAAAGCCAGCTAGGTAATAACTACATTTATTTATATCATGGTACCATCTCTAGTTATGTAAAACTAATTTAAAAGCCAGCTAGGTAATAACTACATTTACTTATATCATGGTACCATCTCTAGTTATGTAAAACTAATTTAAAAACCAGCTAGGTAATAACTACATTTATTTATATCACGGTACCATCGCTAGTTATGTAAAACTAATTTAAAAAGCCAGCTAGGTAATAACTACATTTATTTATATCACGGTACCATCTCTAGTTATGTAAAACTAATTTAAAAAGCCAGCTAGGTAATAACTACATTTATTTATATCATGGTACTATCTCTAGTTATGTAAAACTAATTTAAAAAGCCAGCTAGGTAATAACTACATTTACTTATATCATGGTACCATCTCTAGTTATGTAAAACTCATTTAAAAAGACAGCTAGGTAATAACTACATTTATTTATATCATGGTACCATCCCTAGTTATGTAAAACTAATTTCAAAAGCCAGCTAGGTAATAACTATATTTATTTATATCATGGCACCATCAATAGTTATGTAAAACTAATTTAAAAAGCCAGCTAGGTAATAACTAAATTTATTTATATCATGGTACCATCAATAGTTATGTAAAACTAATTTAAAAAGCCAGCTAGGTAATAACTACATTTACTTATATCATGGTACCATCTCTAGTTATGTAGAACAAATTTAAAAAGCCAGCTAGGTAATACCTACACTTATTTATATCACGGTACCATCAATAGTTATGTAAAACTAATTTAAAAAGCCAGCTAGGTAATAACTACATTTATTTATATCATGGTGCCATCGCTAGTTATGTAAAACTAATTTATAAAGCCAGTTAGGTAATAACTACATTTACTTATATCATGGTACCATCTTTAGTTATGTAGAACTAATTTAAAAAGCCAGCTAGGTAATAACTACATTTATTTATATCATGGTACTATCTCTAGTTATGTAAAACTAATTTAAAAAGCCAGCTAGGTAATAACTGTATTTATTTATATCATGGTACCATCTCTAGTTATGTAAAACTAATTTAAAAAGCCAGCTAGGTAATAACTACATTTATTTATATCATGGTACCATCTCTAGTTATGTAAAACTAATTTAAAAAGCCAGCTAGGTAATAACCACATTTATTTATATCATGGTACCATCAATAGTTATGTGAAACTAATTTAAAAAGCCAGCTAGGTAATAACTACATTTACTTTTATCATGGTACCATCTCTAGTTATGTAAAACTAATTTAAAAAGCCAGCTAGGTAATAACTACATTTACTTATATCATGGTACCATCTCTAGTTATGTAAAACTAATTTAAAAAGCCAGCTAGGTAATAACTACATTTATTTATATCATGGTACCATCTCTAGTTCTGTAAAACTAATTTAAAAAGCCAGCTAGGTAATAACTACATTTATTTATATCATGGTACCATCTCTAGTTATGTAAAACTAATTTAAAAAGCCAGCTAGGTAATAACTACATTTACTTATATCATGGTACCATCTCTAGTTATGTAAAACTAATTTAAAAAGCCAGCTAGGTAATAATTACATTTATTTATATCACGGTACCATCTCTAGTTATGTAAAACTAATTTATAAAGCCAGCTAGGTAATAACTACATTTATTTATATCACGGTACCATCTCTAGTTATGTAAAACTAATTTAAAAAGCCAGCTAGGTAATAACTATATTTATTTATATCATGGTACTATCTCTAGTTATGTAAAACTAATTTAAAAAGCCAGCTAGGTAATAACTACATTTATTTATATCATGGCACCATCTCTAGTTATGTAAAACTAATTTAAAAAGCCAGCTAGGTAATAACTATACTTATTTATATCATGGTCCCACCTCTAGTTATGTAAAACTAATTTAAAAAGCCAGCTAGGTAAGAACTACATTTACTTATATCATGCTACCATCTCTAGTTATGTAAAACTAATATAAAAAGCCAGCTAGGTAATTACATTTACTTATGTCATGGTACCATCTCTTGTTATGTAAAACTAATTTAAAATGCCAGCTAGGTAATAACTACATTTATTTATATCATGGTACCATCTCTAGTTATATAAAACTAATTTAAAAAGCCAGCTATGTAATAACTACATTTCCTTATATCATGGTACCATCTATAGTTATGTAAAACTATTTTAAAAAGCCAGCTAGGTAATAACTACATTTATTTATATCATGGTACCATCTCTAGTCATGTAAAACTAATTTAAAAAGCCAACTAGGTAATAACTACATTTATTTATATCATCGTACCATCTCTAGTTATGTAAAACTAATTTAAAAAGCCAGCTAGGTAATAACTACATTTACTTATATCATGGTACCATCTCTAGTTATGTAAAACTAATTTAAAAAGCCAGCTAGGTAATAACTACATTTATTTATATCATGGTACCATCTCTAGTTATGTAAAACTAATTTAAAAAGCCAGCTAGGTAATAACTGCATTCATTTATATCATGGTACCATTTCTAGTTACGTAAAACTAATTTAAAAAGCCAGCTAGGTAATAACTACATTTAGTTATATCATGGTACCATCTCTAGTTATGTAAAAGTAATTTAACAAGCCAGCTAGGTAATAACTACATTTATTTATATCATGGTACCATCTCTACATTTATTTATATCATGGTGCCATCTCTAGTTATGTAAAACTAATTTAAAAAGCCAGCTAGGTAATAACTACATTTACTTATATCATGGTACCATCTCTAGTTATGTAAAACTAATATAAAAAGCCAGCTAAGTAATTACATTTACTTATATCATGGTACCATCTCTAGTTATGTAAAACTAATTTAAAAGGCCAGCTAGGTAATAACTACATTTACTTATATCATGGTACCATCTCTAGTTATGTAAAACTAATTTAAAAAGCTAGATAGGTAATAACTACATTTACTTATATCATGGTACCATCTCTAGTTATGTAAAACTAATTTAAAAAGCCAGCTAGGAAATAACTACATTTACTTATATCATGGTACCATCTCTAGTTATGTAAAACTAATTTAAAAAGCCAGCTAGGTAATATCTACTTTTATTTATATCATGGTACCATCTCTAGTTATGTAAAACTAATTTAAAAAGCCAGCTAGGTAATAACTACATTTATTTATATCATGGTACCATCTCTAGTTATGTAAAACTAATTTAAAAAGCCAGATAGGTAATAACTACATTTACTTATATCATGGTACCATCTCTAGTTATGTAAAACTAATATAAAAAGCCAGCTAGGTAATTACATTTACTTATATCATGGTACCATCTCTAGTTATGTAAAACTAATTTAAAAAGCCAGCTAGGTAATTACATTTACTTATATCATGGTACCATCTCTAGTTATGTAAAACTAATTTAAAAAGCCAGCTAGGTAATTTACTTATATCATGGTACCATATCTAGTTATGTAAAACTAATTTAAAAAGCCAGCTAGGTAATAACTACAATTACTTATATCATGGTACCATCTCTAGTTATGTAAAACTAGTTTAAAAAGCCAGCTAGGTAATAACTACATTTATTTATATCATGGTACCATCTCTAGTTATGTAAAACTAATTTAAAAACCCAGCTAGGTAATAACTACATTTATTTATATCATGGTACCATCTCTAGTTATGTAAAACTAATTTAAAAACCCAGCTAGGTAATAACTATATTTATTTATATCATGGTGCCATCAATAGTTATGTAAAACTAATTTAAAAAGCCAGGTAGATAATATCTACTTTTATTTATATCATGGTACCATCAATAGTTATGTAGAACTAATTAAAAAGCCAGCTAGGTAATAACTACATTTATTTGTATCATGGTACAGTCTCTAGTTATGTAAAACTAGTTTAAAAAGCCAGCTAGGTAATAACTACATTTACTTATATCATAGTACCATCTCTAGTTATGTAAAACTAATTTAAATAGCCAGCTAGGTAATAACTACATTTATTTATATCATGGTACCATCTCTAGTTATGTAAAACTAATTTAAAAAGCCAGCTAGGTAATAACTACATTTATTGATATCATGGTGCCATCTCTAGTTATGTAAAACTAATTTAAAAAGCCAGCTAGGTAATAACTACATTTATTTATATCGTGGTACCATCTCTAGTTATGTAAAACTAATATAAAAAGCCAGCTAGGTAATTACATTTGCTTATATCATGGTACCATCTCTAGTTATGTAAAACTAATTTAAAAGGCCAGCTAGGTAAAAACTACATTTATTTATATCATGGTACCATCTCTAGTTATGTAAAACTAATTTGAAAAGCCAGCTAGGTAATAACTACATTTACTTATATCATGGTACCATCTCTAGTTATGTAAAACTAATTTAAAAAGCCAGCTAGGTAATAACTACATTTATTTATATCATGGTACCATCTCTAGACATGTAAAACTAATTTAAAAAGCCAGCTAGGTAATAACTACATTTATTTATATCATGGTACCATCAATAGTTATGTAAAACTAATTTAAAAAGCCAGCTAGATAATAACTACATTTATTTATATCATGGTACCATCAATAGTTATGTAAAACTAATTTAAAAAGCCATCTAGGTAATAACTACATTTATTTATATCATGGTACCATCTCTAGTTATGTAAAACTAATTTAAAAAGCCAGCTAGATAATAACTACATTTACTTATATCATGGTACCATCTCTAGTTATGTAAAACTAATATAAAAAGCCAGCTAGGTAATTACATTTACTTATATCATGGTACCATCTCTAGTTACGTAAAACTAATTTAAAAGGCCAGCTAGGTAATAACTACATTTATTTATATCATGGTACCATCTCTAGTTATGTAAAACTAATTTAAAAAGCCAGCTAGTTAATAACTACATTTACTTATATCATGGTACCATCTCTAGTTATGTAAAACTAATTTAAAAAGCCAGCTAGGTAATAACTACATTTATTTATATCATGGTACCATCTCTAGATATGTAAAACTAATTTAAAAATCCAGCTAGGTAATAACTACATTTATTTATATCATGGTACCATCAATAGTTATGTAAAACTAATTTAAAAAGCCAGCTAGGTAATAACTACATTTATTTATATCGTGGTACCATCTCTAGTTATGTAAAACTAATATAAAAAGCCAGCTAGGTAATTACATTTACTTATATCATGGTACCATCTCTAGTTATGTAAAACTAATTTAAAAGGCCAGCTAGGTAATAACTACATTTATTTATATCATGGTACCATCTCTAGTTATGTAAAACTAATTTAAAAAGCCAGCTAGGTAATAACTATATTTATTTATATCATGGTACCATCAATAGTTATGTAAAACTAATTTAAAAAGCCAGGTAGGTAATATCTACTTTTATTTATATCATGGTACCATCAATAGTTATGTAAAACTAATTTAAAAAGCCAGCTAGGTAATAACTACATTTATTTATATCATGGTACAGTCTCTAGTTATGTAAAACTAGTTTAAAAAGCCAGCTAGGTAATAACTACATTTACTTATATCATAGTACCATCTCTAGTTATGTAAAACTAATTTAAAAAGCCAGCTAGGTAATAACTACATTTATTTATATCATGGTACCATCTCTAGTTATGTAAAACTAATTTAAAAAGCCAGCTAGGTAATAACTACATTTATTGATATCATGGTGCCATCTCTAGTTATGTAAAACTAATTTAAAAAGCCAGCTAGGTAATAACTACATTTATTTATATCATGGTACCATTTCTAGTTATGTAAAACTAATTTAAAAAGCCAGCTAGGTAATAACGACATTTACTTATATCATGGTACCATCTCTAGTTATGTAAAACTAATTTAAAAAGCCAGCTAGGTAATAACTACATGTATTTATATCACGGTACCATCTCTAGTTATGTAAAACTAATTTATAAAGCCAGCTAGGTAATAACTACATTTATTTATATCATGGTACCATCTCTAGTTATGTAAAACTAATTTAAATAGCCAGCTAGGAAATAACTACATTTATTTATATCATGGCACCATCTCTAGTTATGTAAAACTAATTTAAAAAGCCAGCTAGGTAATAACTACATTTATTTATATCATGGTAACATCTCTAGTTATGTAAAACTAATTTAAAAAGCCAGCTAGATAATAACTACATTTACTTATATCATGGTACCATCTCTAGTTATGTAAAACTAATATAAAAAGCCAGCTAGGTAATTACATTTACTTATATCATGGTACCATCTCTAGTTATGTAAAACTAATTTAAAAGGCCAGCTAGGTAATAACTACATTTATTTATATCATGGTACCATCTCTAGTTATGTAAAACTAATTTAAAAAGCCAGCTAGGTAATAACTATATTTACTTATATCATGGTACCATCTCTAGTTATGTAAAACTAATTTAAAAAGCCAGCTAGGTAATAACTACATTTATTTATATCATGGTACCATCTCTAGATATGTAAAACTAATTTAAAAAGCCAGCTAGGTAATAACTACATTTATTTATATCATGGTACCATCAATAGTTATGTAAAACTAATTTAAAAAGCCAGCTAGGTAATAACTACATTTATTTATATCATGGTACCATCAATAGTTATGTAAAAGTAATTTAAAAAGCCAGCTAGGTAATAACTACATTTATTTATATCATGGTACCATCTCTAGTTATGTAAAACTAATTTAAAAAGCCAGCTAGGTAATAACTACATTTACTTATATCATGGTACCATCTCTAGTTATGTAAAACTAATTTAAAAAGCCAGCTAGGTAATAACTACATTTATTTATATCATGGTACCATTTCTAGTTATGTAAAACTAATTTAAAAAGCCAGCTAGGTAATAACTACATTTATTTATATAATGGTGCCATCTCTAGTTATGTAAAACTAATTTAAAAAGCCAGCTAGGTAATAACTACATTTATTTATATCATGGTACCATTTCTAGTTATGTAAAACTAATTTAAAAAGCCAGCTAGGTAATAACTACATTTATTTATATCACGGTACCATCTCTAGTTATGTGAAACTAATTTATAAAGCCATCTAGGTAATAACTACATTTATTTATATCATGGTACCATCTCTAGTTATGTAAAACTAATTTAAAAAGCCAGCTAGGTAATAACTACATTTTTTATATCACGGTACTATCTCTTGTTATGTAAAACTAATTTTAAAAGCAAGCTAGGTAATAACTACATTTATTTATATCATGGCACCATCTCTAGTTATGTAAAACTAATTTAAAAAGCCAGCTAGGTAATAACTACATTTATTTATATCGTGGTACCATCTCTAGTTATGTAAAACTAATATAAAAAGCCAGCTAGATAATTACATTTACTTATATCATGGTACCATCTCTAGTTATGTAAAACTAATTTAAAAGGCCAGCTAGGTAAAAACTACATTTATTTATATCATGGTACCATCTCTAGTTATGTAAAACTAATTTAAAAAGCCAGCTAGGTAATAACTACATTTACTTATATCATGGTACCATCTCTAGTTATGTAAAACTAATTTAAAAAGCCAGCTAGGTAATAACTACATTTATTTATATCATGGTACCATCTCTAGACATGTAAAACTAATTTAAAAAGCCAGCTAGGTAATAACTACATTTATTTATATCATGGTACCATCAATAGTTATGTAAAACTAATTTAAAAAGCCAGCTAGATAATAACTACATTTATTTATATCATGGTACCATAAATAGTTATGTAAAACTAATTTAAAAAGCCATCTAGGTAATAACTACATTTATTTATATCATGGTACCATCTCTAGTTATGTAAAACTAATTTAAAAAGCCAGCTAGATAATAACTACATTTACTTATATCATGGTACCATCTCTAGTTATGTAAAACTAATATAAAAAGCCATCTAGGTAATTACATTTACTTATATCATGGTACCATCTCTAGTTATGTAAAACTAATTTAAAAGGTCAGCTAGGTAATAACTACATTTATTTATATCATGGTACCATCTCTAGTTATGTAAAACTAATTTAAAAAGCCAGCTAGTTAATAACTACATTTACTTATATCATGGTACCATCTCTAGTTAAGTAAAACTAATTTAAAAAGCCAGCTAGGTAATAACTACATTTATTTATATCATGGTACCATCTCTAGATATGTAAAACTAATTTAAAAAGCCAGCTAGGTAATAACTACATTTATTTATATCATGGTACCATCAATAGTTATGTAAAACTAATTTAAAAAGCCAGCTAGGTAATAACTACATTTATTTATATCATGGTACCATCAATAGTTATGTAAAACTAATTTAAAAACCAGCTAGGTAATAACTACATTTATTTATATCATGGTACCATCTCTAGTAATGTAAAACTAATTTAAAAGCCAGCTAGGTAATAACTACATTTACTTATATCATGGTACCATCTCTAGTTATGTAAAACTAATTTAAAAAGCCAGCTAGGTAATAACTACATTTATTTATATCATGGTACCATTTCTAGTTATGTAAAACTAATTTAAAAAGCCAGCTAGGTAATAACTAGATTTATTTATATCATGGTGCCATCTCTAGTTATGTAAAACTAATTTAAAAAGCCAGGTAATAACTACATTTATTTATATCATGGTACCATCTCTAGTTATGTAAAACTAATTTAAAAAGCCAGCTAGGTAATAACTACATTTACTTATATCATGGTACCATCTCTAGTTATGTAAAACTAATTTAAAAAGCTAGGTAATAACTACATTTATTTATATCACTGTACCATCTCTAGTTATGTAAAACTAATTTATAAAGCCAGCTAGGTAATAACTACATTTATTTATATCACTGTACCATCTCTAGTTATGTAAAACTAATTTAAAAGGCCAGCTAGGTAATAACTACATTTATTTATATCATGGTACTATCTCTAGTTATGTAAAACTAATTTGAAAAGCCAGCTAGGTAATAATTACATTTATTTATATCATCTTACCATCTCTAGTTATGTAAAACTAATTAAAAAAAACAGCTAGGTAATAACTACATTTATTTCTAACATGGTACCATCTCTAGTTATGTAAAACTAATATAAAAAGCCAGCTAGGTAATAACTACATTTACTTATATCATGGTACCATCTCTAGTTATGTAAAACTAATTTAAAAAGCCAGCTAGGTAATAACTACATGTATTTATATCTTGGTACCATCTCTAGTTATGTAAAACTAATTTATAAAGCCAGCTAGGTAATAACTACATTTATTTATATCATGGTACCATCTCTAGTTATGTAAAACTAATTTAAATAGCCAGCTAGGAAATAACTACATTTATTTATATCATGGCACCATCTCTAGTTATGTAAAACTAATTTAAAAAGCCAGCTAGGTAATAACTACATTTATTTATATCATGGTAACATCTCTAGTTATGTAAAACTAATTTAAAAAGCCAGCTAGATAATAACTACATTTACTTATATCATGGTACCATCTCTAGTTATGTAAAACTAATATAAAAAGCCAGCTAGGTAATTACATTTACTTATATCATGGTACCATCTCTAGTTATGTAAAACTAATTTAAAAGGCCAGCTAGGTAATAACTACATTTATTTATATCATGGTACCATCTCTAGTTATGTAAAACTAATTTAAAAAGCCAGCTAGGTAATAACTACATTTACTTATATCATGGTACCATCTCTAGTTATGTAAAACTAATTTAAAAAGCCAGCTAGGTAATAACTACATTTATTTATATCATGGTACCATCTCTAGATATGTAAAACTAATTTAAAAAGCCAGCTAGGTAATAACTACATTTATTTATATCATGGTACCATCAATAGTTATGTAAAACTAATTTAAAAAGCCAGCTAGGTAATAACTACATTTATTTATATCATGGTACCATCAATAGTTATGTAAAACTAATTTAAAAAGCCAGCTAGGTAATAACTACATTTATTTATATCATGGTACCATCTCTAGTTATGTAAAACTAATTTAAAAAGCCAGCTAGGTAATAACTACATTTACTTATATCATGGTACCATCTCTAGTTATGTAAAACTAATTTAAAAAGCCAGCTAGGTAATAACTACATTTATTTATATCATGGTACCATTTCTAGTTATGTAAAACTAATTTAAAAAGCCAGCTAGGTAATAACTAGATTTATTTATATAATGGTGCCATCTCTAGTTATGTAAAACTAATTTAAAAAGCCAGCTAGGTAATAACTACATTTATTTATATCATGGTACCATTTCTAGTTATGTAAAACTAATTTAAAAAGCCAGCTAGGTAATAACTACATTTATTTATATCACGGTACCATCTCTAGTTATGTGAAACTAATTTATAAAGCCATCTAGGTAATAACTACATTTATTTATATCATGGTACCATCTCTAGTTATGTAAAACTAATTTAAAAAGCCAGCTAGGTAATAACTACATTTTTTATATCACGGTACTATCTCTTGTTATGTAAAACTAATTTTAAAAGCAAGCTAGGTAATAACTACATTTATTTATATCATGGCACCATCTCTAGTTATGTAAAACTAATTTAAAAAGCCAGCTAGGTAATAACTACATTTATTTATATCGTGGTACCATCTCTAGTTATGTAAAACTAATATAAAAAGCCAGCTAGGTAATTACATTTACTTATATCATGGTACCATCTCTAGTTATGTAAAACTAATTTAAAAGGCCAGCTAGGTAAAAACTACATTTATTTATATCATGGTACCATCACTAGTTATGTAAAACTAATTTAAAAAGCCAGCTAGGTAATAACTACATTTACTTATATCATGGTACCATCTCTAGTTATGTAAAACTAATTTAAAAAGCCAGCTAGGTAATAACTACATTTATTTATATCATGGTACCATCTCTAGACATGTAAAACTAATTTAAAAAGCCAGCTAGGTAATAACTACATTTATTTATATCATGGTACCATCAATAGTTATGTAAAACTAATTTAAAAAGCCAGCTAGATAATAACTACATTTATTTATATCATGGTACCATCAATAGTTATGTAAAACTAATTTAAAAAGCCATCTAGGTAATAACTACATTTATTTATATCATGGTACCATCTCTAGTTATGTAAAACTAATTTAAAAAGCCAGCTAGATAATAACTACATTTACTTATATCATGGTACCATCTCTAGTTATGTAAAACTAATATAAAAAGCCAGCTAGGTAATTACATTTACTTATATCATGGTACCATCTCTAGTTATGTAAAACTAATTTAAAAGGTCAGCTAGGTAATAACTACATTTATTTATATCATGGTACCATCTCTAGTTATGTAAAACTAATTTAAAAAGCCAGCTAGTTAATAACTACATTTACTTATATCATGGTACCATCTCTAGTTATGTAAAACTAATTTAAAAAGCCAGCTAGGTAATAACTACATTTATTTATATCATGGTACCATCTCTAGATATGTAAAACTAATTTAAAAAGCCAGCTAGGTAATAACTACATTTATTTATATCATGGTACCATCAATAGTTATGTAAAACTAATTTAAAAAGCCAGCTAGGTAATAACTACATTTATTTATATCATGGTACCATCAATAGTTATGTAAAACTAATTTAAAAAGCCAGCTAGGTAATAACTACATTTATTTATATCATGGTACCATCTCTAGTAATGTAAAACTAATTTAAAAAGCCAGCTAGGTAATAACTACATTTACTTATATCATGGTACCATCTCTAGTTATGTAAAACTAATTTAAAAAGCCAGCTAGGTAATAACTACATTTATTTATATCATGGTACCATTTCTAGTTATGTAAAACTAATTTAAAAAGCCAGCTAGGTAATAACTAGATTTATTTATATCATGGTGCCATCTCTAGTTATGTAAAACTAATTTAAAAAGCCAGCTAGGTAATAACTACATTTATTTATATCATGGTACCATCTCTAGTTATGTAAAACTAATTTAAAAAGCCAGCTAGGTAATAACTACATTTACTTATATCATGGTACCATCTCTAGTTATGTAAAACTAATTTAAAAAGCCAGCTAGGTAATAACTACATTTATTTATATCACTGTACCATCTCTAGTTATGTAAAACTAATTTATAAAGCCAGCTAGGTAATAACTACATTTATTTATATCACTGTACCATCTCTAGTTATGTAAAACTAATTTAAAAGGCCAGCTAGGTAATAACTACATTTATTTATATCATGGTACTATCTCTAGTTATGTAAAACTAATTTGAAAAGCCAGCTAGGTAATAATTACATTTATTTATATCATCTTACCATCTCTAGTTATGTAAAACTAATTTAAAAAACCAGCTAGGTAATAACTACATTTATTTCTAACATGGTACCATCTCTAGTTATGTAAAACTAATATAAAAAGCCAGCTAGGTAATAACTACATTTACTTATATCATGGTACCATCTCTAGTTATGTAAAACTAATATAAAAAGCCAGCTAGGTAATTACATTTACTTATATCATGGTACCATCTCTAGTTATGTAAAACTAATTTAAAAACCAGCTAGGTAATAACTACATTTACTTATATCATGGTACCATCTCTAGTTATGTAAAACTAATTTAAAAAGCCAGCTAGGTAATAACTACATTTACTTATATCATGGTACCATCTCTAGTTATGTAAAACTAATTTAAAAAGCCAGCTAGGTAATAACTACATTTACTTATATCATGGTACCATCTCTAGTTATGTAAAACTAATTTAAAAAGCCAGCTAGGTAATAACTACATTTA
The DNA here is from genome assembly GCF_019279795.1 of Protopterus annectens. Classification (NCBI taxonomy): domain Eukaryota; kingdom Metazoa; phylum Chordata; order Ceratodontiformes; family Protopteridae; genus Protopterus; species Protopterus annectens. Next base: position 752,729,560 of record NC_056751.1, read on the forward strand.
TTTATATCATGGTACCATCTCTAGTTATGTAAAACTAATTTAAAAAGCCAGCTAGGTAATAACTATATTTACTTATATCATGGTACCATCAATAGTTATGTAAAACTAATTTAAAAAGCCAGCTAGGTAATAACTACATTTATTGATATCATGGTGCCATCTCTAGTTATGTAAAACTAATTTTAAGAGCCAGCTAGGTAATAACTACATTTATTTATATCATGGTACCATCTCTAGTTATGTAAAACTAATTTAAAAAGCCAGCTAGGTAATAACTACATTTATTTATATCACGGTACCATCTCTAGTTATGTGAAACTAATTTATAAAGCCATCTAGGTAATAACTACATTTATTTATATCATGGTACCATCTCTAGTTATGTAAAACTAATTTAAAAAGCCAGCTAGGTAATAACTACATTTTTTTATATCACAGTACTATCTCTAGTTATGTAAAACTAATTTTAAAAGCCAGCTAGGTAATAACTACATTTATTTATATCATGGCAGCATCTCTAGTTATGTAAAACTAATTTAAAAAGCCAGCTAGGTAATAACTACATTTATTTATATCGTGGTACCATCTCTAGTTATGTAAAACTAATATAAAAAGCCAGCTAGGTAATTACATTTACTTATATCATGGTACCATCTCTAGTTATGTAAAACTAATTTAAAAGGCCAGCTAGGTAAAAACTACATGTATTTATATCATGGTACCATCTCTAGTTATGTAAAACTAATTTAAAAAGCCAGCTAGGTAATAACTACATTTACTTATATCATGGTACCATCTCTAGTTATGTAAAACTAATTTAAAAAGCCAGCTAGGTAATAACTACATTTATTTATATCATGGTACCATCTCTAGATATGTACAACTAATTTAAAAAGCCAGCTAGGTAATAACTACATTTATTTATATCATGGTACCATCAATAGTTATGTAAAACTAATTTAAAAAGCCAGCTAGGTAATAACTACATTTATTTATATCATGGTACCATCAATAGTTATGTAAAACTAATTTAAAAAGCTATCTAGGTAATAACTACATTTATTTATATCATGGTACCATCTCTAGTTATGTAAAACTAATTTAAAAAGCCAGCTAGGTAATAACTACATTTACTTATATCATGGTACCATCTCTAGTTATGTAAAACTAATTTAAAAAGCCAGCTAGGTAATAACTACATTTATTTATATCATGGTACCATCTCTAGTTATGTAAAACTAATTTAAAAAGCCAGCTAGGTAATAACTACATTTATTTATATCATGGTACCATCTCTAGTTATGTAAAACTAATTTAAAAAGCCAGCTAGGTAATAACTATATTTATTTATATCATGGTACCGTCAATAGTTATGTAAAACTAATTTAAAAAGCCAGGTAGGTAATATCTACTTTTATTTATATCATGGTACCATCAATAGTTATGTAAAACTAATTTAAAAAGCCAGCTAGGTAATAACTACATTTATTTATATCATGGTACAGTCTCTAGTTATGTAAAACTAGTTTAAAAAGCCAGCTAGGTAATAACTACATTTACTTATATCATAGTACCATCTCTAGTTATGTAAAACTAATTTAAAAAGCCAGCTAGGTAATAACTACATTTATTTATATCATGGTACCATCTCTAGTTATGTAAAACTAATTTAAAAAGCCAGCTAGGTAATAACTACATTTATTGATATCATGGTGCCATCTCTAGTTATGTAAAACTAATTTAAAAACCAGCTAGGTAATAACTACATTTATTTATATCATGGTACCATCTCTAGTTAAGTAAAACTAATTTAAAAAGCCAGCTAGGTAATAACTGCATTTACTTATATCATGGTACCATCTCTAGTTATGTAAAACTAATTTAAAAAGCCAGCTAGATAATAACTACATTTACTTATATCATGGTACCATCTCTAGTTATGTAAAACTAATTTATAAAGCCAGCTAGGTAATAACTACATTTATTTATATCATGGTACCATCTCTAGTTATGTAAAACTAATTTAAATAGCCAGCTAGGTAATAACTACATTTATTTATATCATGGTACCATCTCTAGTTATGTAAAACTAATTTAAAAAGCCAGCTAGATAATAACTACATTTACTTATATCATGGTACCATCTCTAGTTATGTAAAACTAATATAAAAAGCCAGCTAGGTAATTACATTTACTTATATCATGGTACCATCTCTAGTTATGTAAAACTAATTTAAAAGGCCAGCTAGGTAATAACTACATTTATTTATATCATGGTACCATCTCTCGTTATGTAAAACTAATTTAAAAAGCCAGCTAGGTAATAACTACATTTACTTATATCATGGTACCATCTCTAGTTATGTAAAACTAATTTAAAAAGCCAGCTAGGTAATAACTACATTTATTTATATCATGGTACCATCTCTAGATATGTAAAACTAATTTAAAAAGCCAGCTAGGTAATAACTACATTTATTTATATCATGGTACCATCAATAGTTATGTAAAACTAATTTAAAAAGCCAGCTAGGTAATAACTACATTTATTTATATCATGGTACCATCAATAGTTATGTAAAACTAATTTAAAAAGCCAGCTAGGTAATAACTACATTTATTTATATCATGGTACCATCTCTAGTTATGTAAAACTAATTTAAAAAGCCAGCTAGGTAATAACTACATTTACTTATATCATGGTACCATCTCTAGTTATGTAAAACTAATTTAAAAAGCCAGCTAGGTAATAACTACATTTATTTATATCATGGTACCATTTCTAGTTATGTAAAACTAATTTAAAAAGCCAGCTAGGTAATAACTAGATTTATTTATATCATGGTGCCATCTCTAGTTATGTAAAACTAATTTAAAAAGCCAGCTAGGTAATAACTACATTTATTTATATCATGGTACCATCTCTAGTTATGTAAAACTAATTTAAAAAGCCAGCTAGGTAATAACTACATTTACTTATATCATGGTACCATCTCTAGTTATGTAAAACTAATTTAAAAAGCCAGCTAGGTAATAACTACATTTATTTATATCACTGTACCATCTCTAGTTATGTAAAACTAATTTATAAAGCCAGCTAGGTAATAACTACATTTATTTATATCACTGTACCATCTCTAGTTATGTAAAACTAATTTAAAAGGCCAGCTAGGTAATAACTACATTTATTTATATCATGGTACTATCTCTAGTTATGTAAAACTAATTTGAAAAGCCAGCTAGGTAATAATTACATTTATTTATATCATGGTACCATCTCTAGTTATGTAAAACTAATTTAAAAAAACAGCTAGGTAATAACTACATTTATTTTTAACATGGTACCATCTCTAGTTATGTAAAACTAATATAAAAAGCCAGCTAGGTAATAACTACATTTACTTATATCATGGTACCATCTCTAGTTATGTAAAACTAATATAAAAAGCCAGCTAGGTAATTACATTTACTTATATCATGGTACCATCTCTAGTTATGTAAAACTAATTTAAAAAGCCAGCTAGGTAATAACTACATTTACTTATATCATGGTACCATCTCTAGTTATGTAAAACTAATTTAAAAAGCCAGCTAGGTAATAACTACATTTACTTATATCATGGTACCATCTCTAGTTATGTAAAACTAATTTAAAAAGCCAGCTAGGTAATAACTACATTTACTTATATCATGGTACCATCTCTAGTTATGTAAAACTAATTTAAAAAGCCAGCTAGGTAATAACTACATTTATTTATATCATGGTACCATCTCTAGTTATGTAAAACTAATTTAAAAAGCCAGCTAGGTAATAACTATATTTACTTATATCATGGTACCATCAATAGTTATGTAAAACTAATTTAAAAAGCCAGCTAGGTAATAACTACATTTATTTATATCATGGTACCATCAATAGTTATGTAAAACTAATTTAAAAAGCCAGCTAGGTAATAACTACATTTATTTATATCATGGTACCATCTCTAGTTATGTAAAACTAATTTAAAAAGCCAGCTAGGTAATAACTACATTTATTTATATCATGGAGCCATCTCTAGTTATGTAAGACTAATTTAAAAATCCAGCTAGATAATAACTACATTTACTTATATCACGGTACCATCGCTAGTTATGTAAAACTAATTTATAAAGCCGGCTAGGTAATAACTACATTTATTTATATAATACTTTTCTTTAATGTGTAGGCTTTTTTTTCATTTCTTTGTACTAAGCTGAAAGCTGAAAACATTTTATACACCACCAATCAACAAAATGCATTTTCATATCAGTGCCTTATCTGGGAATTATCAAGTGCAGATTATGTGAGAGAACCCATAGTGGATTTACACACAGCTTTTAGAATTTATAATTTCTAAGGTAACTAATGTCATCTGAGTTTTAGAATTTCAAGTTCTGTTCTAGTATTAGTTTGAAGTAGAAAAAATGATTTCCATTAAAAACATAGAACATAATAAAAGTGGCATACAACTAGATATGTGCACTGTTTTCCCAGGTATTACATGATGACAGGATACAAAATTAAAAAATAATCTGTAGGGTAAAAATATGTGTCCTACATCATAGTATAATCTACTGAGAATGGAAAAGCAATGGAAAATTCATGACTGACTACCCAAATTGTACCCACTGCCGTTTAACAGTGTTCACTGAAAACTTTGTCTGTCTTTTGTAGTGTGTTATTTTAAGCTGAAAGGTATACTTCTCATATTTATTTTATCAATCAAATTCCCTAATTTTCTTAAACTTTTGTTCTATTTTAATTTCCAGTTTTAGAAGTAGATTGGTCACCAAATAGATAATTATGACTGGCTCTTTTATTATGACCAGTTTATTATGTGCCAAAGATATAAATACCAAGAAATTCACCTCAAAGCTCAAAAGGTGAATTTTGGCATCCATATTGCGAACATATAATAAGGGTTATGACTGGTGAGGCTCAATCATAATTCTTTGTGATGCATAGACCTTTATCTACTCCCTGTATTGCCCCTCACAGAGAAAAAGAAGGAAAAAAGAGAAAGAAAGTGTAACAAAGTGTAACAAAATAAATATGAGAAGTATACCTAGAGCCCACTCAGGAATCATAGAAAAACTCACTGAGCTATATCACTAGGTGGGTTGCAAACTGGCTCACAGACAGGACCCACAGTGTGAAAGTAGCTGACTCCAAGTCCGACTGCCGATCAGTCACGAGTGGAGTCCCACAGGGTTCAGTCCTGGGTCCTCTCCTGTTTGGTATCTACTTCTCTGAAGTCCAGGCCAACACGAAGGGACTCTGGCTGACAATGTTCACAGATGATTGCAAGTTGGGAGCTATTATTAACTCCCCAAGTGATGTTGACATCCTACAGAATGGCCTCACTGAGACTAACAACTGGTATCAGAACCATGGCCTTAAGCGCAATGCCAAAAAATGTGCCGTCATCCCCTTTGGGAAAAACCTGGTTCCCATGAATTACCACAATGATGGTAGTCCACTGAACACAGAAGGCGTTACAAGAGATCTGAGAGCACAGGTTAACAGCAACCTCTCTTTTGATCACCACATTGCCACTGTGGTCAGAAAGTCCTTCTATGTGGCGCATCTCATTACTAAGGGTTTTGTAACCAGCAAGAAAGAGGTCATTGTCTCCCTCTACTCTTCCCTCATTAGGCCAATCATTGAGTACAATGCCCCATTTGACATGTACCTCACTAGACACCTGCAACAACTGGAGAGGCCACAGAAGTACCTCACAAAGAGGATCCTAGGCCTTAAACACTTGTCCTATATGGACAGACTCAAAAAACTACAACTATTCTCTGTCTTATATCACCTACTTAAAGGCAATCTCTGCTTGACTTACAAAGCATTGTCTGACCCAGCTCTGTTAGAAATGCTACATCTAAAGAAATATAAATCCCTCCCCACCACACGCTCCAGAGACCTCAACCTCATTACCACAATCAACAGAACATACCAGAGGGACAGGTTCATAACCCATAGACTGCCCATGCTATGGAATAGTCTTCCCATGCATGTCAGGCAGAGCACCTCGCTGACCCTCTTCAAGAGAAATCTCAATGAGTGGATGGGAAATAGAAAATTCACCCCAGGGATAACACCAGTGGCTCTACTCAACAAAGGCACTGGGAACTAAGGTCGGGTGGCACTATGCCAGGGTAATCCTATGGTCAGGCTTGTAAAGGCCCCAGGGCCATTAGCGTACTACACACCTATGAACCTAAGAGAGTAAAGTGTTTTACTGGGTTTGAAAGATGATAAAGCATTTAACACTATCAAACAGATATCACAGCAGGCAGGAGCAAAGTGCTCCTCTGTAGAAGTAAAGGCTTTAAAATCTGCTATACACTTCATTCTGATATACTTTCTGTTTAAAAGTTCAGTATGGTGAAATTCTAACGGATTTTAAAAGCTGCTTTGCCTTCTACTTCGATCCCTAGCACAAGAGCTAGTCTAAACAGTACTGGGTTATCCTTAACAAATTTTTGTTAAGCTCCTCTGAGAGCTATTATGATTGGGTCTCATGCTGTGGAAGCACTTAAAAAATTTAGCTTTTGCTAGTTTTGAAGCAAACTTACAGTGGTTCATGCACTACATAATTGTAAGCATACATATGCACACAGATACATGCACAACCGCATGAGGGGACTGGTGTTAGAAAATGTATAATATCTTGTGTCCTAGGGACAGGGAGCAAATATCACAATACCTAAAGTTAGACCCTTACATATTCCATTTACCTGACATTAATGAATTGGCAATGTGTCGACATTAATGTGTCAGTGTTAGAGAAATCAATGTTTCTTTGATTCAGTGACTGTCAGTATACCCAAATGAATCCAAATGAATATATATATATAAAATATATATTTGTGTGTGTTACAAAAAAAAAAAAAATAAAACACTATATTTACATTTTAGCAGGGGGGCTTCGCTCTCCTGCACCCCCCATGTGGGGGGCTGTGCCTCCCACACACCCCTACTTTAATATTCTCCCTCCGAGACTGCACTACAGTGGGGAAAAGGGAAATTTCCCTTACCCACACCATAGTACAGCCTCGGCAACAGGCGTACTTACGCGAAAGTGCGTCTTCAGTGAAAAGCACTTTCGCGTAAGTATGCTCGGCCGTTTGGGTTTCGATCATTTCCTCACTTGAGCAAACATCCTATATCCATATCCATATATGTGTATATATATATATATATATATATATATATATGTGTGCATATATATATATATATATATATATATATATATATATATATATATATATATATATATATATATATATACACACATGCATAGGGAGAGATTAACGAAGTTGACTTTCTTTAAAGTCAACATCAGTATTGTCAACACACTTTGGTTGACAAAATGGATGGTCAGCAAATGTACATTGTTGGAGAATATGCCCCTTCCCTTATTGAGATCTATAAACAGGTGATGCTAGCAGAACAGTCCTATACAAAATATCCTGTAACTTAGTTTCAACAGAGAGGATCATGAGTGAGTCTTTGATCATAACCAAAGTACAGTTGTGTACACCAACCATAAATGTAGATGTTCGAGTGTCTTCACTGTTGCAGTCATGACTGTCGGGTTCTCCCCTGCCGGCAGGCAGCCCTCGGTCGGCCAGAATCCCAAAGTCTGGGTCCGGCGTCGGCTGTTCAGTCATGCTCCCTGACGTCAGAGCACCAGGAGTACAAAGCTGACAGCCGATGCCATCTTCTCCAGTTTTTCTTGCCCCAGATGTCAGGAGTCCCAAAATGAAAAGGTCCCAAAACCTTTGCAAATACACCTCAGAAGAATGGTGAAAAGTAAAAATAAGAGGGAACAGGAGGGAGGGAAACCTAGACTGCAACAGTGAAGACACTCGAACATCTACATTTATGGTAGGTGTACACAACTGTACTATGTTCATCATGTTTCACTGTTGCAGTCATGACTGTAGGGTAGAATCCCAAAGCTGAAAGAAAGGGAGGTGGTCATAAAGAAGAAGGGGCGGCTAAAAGGCCCTGCAAGACTGCAGAGGCAAAGCCTGCCCTAGACTTAGAGTAGAGAGGTAGATTGTAGTGCTTGGAAAAAGTATGCACTGAACTCCAAGTTGCAGCTTCCAAAATGTCTTTGGTAGGAACTCCCCTGAGGAAGGCCGCAGAAGTGGCAGCAGCTCTGGTGGAATGAGTCCGTATACTCCCTGGGATTTGCTTTCCATGGTGTGAATAACAAAATCTGATTCCATGAGCAATCCATTTAGAAATGGTCTGTTTTGAAATGGCTTTACCTTGGGAACTTGAAGCATAAGAAACAAACAATTGTTCTGATTTTCTGATGTCCTTGGTTCTGTCCAGGTAAAAACGTAGTTGTCTGTGTACATCCAAGGAATGTAAGATCCTTTCCCCTCTATTTTGAGGAGTGGGGAAAAAGGTTGGCAAGTGGACAGTTTGATTTAAAGCCACTTTGGAAACCACCTTAGGCATGAAGGTAGGATTAGTCCTCAAAGATACCCTGTCTTGATGAAAAATAATATAAGGTTCCACAGCCATAAGAGCTTGTAACTCTGAAACTCTCCTGGCAGAGATTAGGGCTAACAAGATTGCTATTTTCCAAGATAAAAACTTGATGACAGAAGAGGCAGCAGGCTCAAAAGGAGGCAAGGTTAGTTTTTCCAGAACATAGTTGAGATCCCAAGCAGGAATGGGAGGAGATCTAGGAGGTCTTAAGTTCTTAGCTCCTCTGAGAAACTGTCTCATGAGCTGGTGGGAAAAGATGGGAGGGTCTGTATTATAATGAGCAGAAATAGCAGAGGCATGTATCTTAATGGAAGAGAAAGAGAGACCCTTATGTAAGAGATCTGTCAAGTAAAGTAAAATTAAGGTAATGTTAGGAAGAAGAGGATCAGAATCCTGAGCCTGCATCCAGGAACAAAATCTTTTCCATTTTCCTGCATAAGATTTTCTAGTGCTAGGACGTCTGGCTTCTAAAATGACATCCATAACCTGCTTGGGTAGGAAAGAAGAAATCAAAGGCCCTGGATTAACCAGGCCACCAGGCTGAGAGTTCTGACATGAGAGTGTAGAACCTGACCCTGATGTTGGGACAGAAGGTTCGGAGACTGAGGTAAAACCCAAGGGGGCTCTAGACATAGGTTTTTTAGAGTAGGATACCAAAACTGCCGAGGCAATTTGGAGCCAGCAAGATTATCATCTTGGGCTTGTCCTGTTTTATCTTCAATAAGACCCGTGGAAGAAGAGGAAGAGGTGGAAAGGCGTATCCCGAGAGGTTCCTCCAACTGAATGACAGGGCATCCACTTTCCAAGCTTCTCTGTGGAAAGTCCTGGTGCAAAAATTCTGTAGTTGATGATTGAGATGGGATGCAAAGAGGTCTATGTGAGGACATCCCCAGACTGCTGTTATCATCCTGAATATTTTGGTGTCCAGCATCCACTCATGTGGATCCGAAAGGTTTCTGCTCAGACTGTCTGCCAGGAAGTTTTGTTTCCCTGGTAGAAACTGAGCTTGAAGATCCAGATTGCAAGCTAGAGCTGTGTTCCATAGATCCACGGCTAGTCTGCAAAGGGGGTAGGAATGAGATCCCCCTTGCTTGTTTATGTACCACATAACTGTGGTGTTGTCTGTCCGTATTAGTAGTTGTCCTGGTTGTAAAAGATTCCTGAAGGCCAATAGAGCTTTCTGAACAGCTAACATTTCCTTTAAATTGATATGCAGGTGCTTCTGATCCTTTGTCCAAAGGCCCTGCAGACAGTTTCCCTGAAAATGGGCTCCCCAAGCATAATCTGAGGTGTCCGTGGTTAGAATCTGAGTGGCAGGAGGCAGATGGAAGGGTTTCCCTTTGTTTAGAGCACATGCCCTGGACCACCAAAGAAATTCCTTTTGAAGGCAAGGAAGGACGGAGATCAATATGTCTAAACTGTGGCAATGCTGAGACCATACACTTTTTGGGTACCACTGTATTTTCCTCATGTGTAGTCTTGCATATGGTACGAGAAGGATGCAGGAGGCCATGTAACCCAAAGCCTGCAGGAATTTCCTTGCAGATAGCCGAGTTAAAGTTGCCAAGGTTTTGAACGTTGAAGCCAGCTGTAATTGTTTTTCGGATGTCAGAAATGCCATCTGGGTTGTGGTGTTTAGAAGAGCACCCAGAAAAGTTATCTGTTGTGATGGTATCAAATTGGACTTTTATGTTTACAGAGAATCCCAGGAACTTGAGGAGGTTCTGTACAAATTCTAGATGCTGGAGTAAGACATCCTTGCTGTCTGCCTGAATTAGACAATTGTCCAGATAAGGGTAAATTTGAATCCCCTTGAGTCTGCAGTAAGCTACTACTGGAGCCAGGCATTTGGTGAAGACCCTGGGCGCAGTAGATAATCCAAAGGGCAGCGCAGAGAATCGAAAGTGCCTCAATCCGGCTATGAACCTGAGGTATTTTCTGCGATCCTGCCTGATGGGAATGTGTAAATATGCCTCCTTTAAATCCAAAGTTACCATCCATGCATTTCTGGACAGCATTGGAAGTAGCTGCTGTAGACTAAGCATCTTGAATTTTGGAATCTCTAGAAAGGTGTTCAAGACTGACAGATCCAGAATGGGTCTACATGAGTTTTGCTTCCTTGGGAATAGAAAGAGCTTTGAATAAAACCCCTTTCCCCTCTCTGAAAGAGGAACCAGTTCTATGGCATTCATAGCCAAAAGAGCTTCCACCTGGTTTAAGGCCTCCGTCCATTGATGTTTTGGAAGGTCTGGCCATCCACTTGGCCTTGGCAAGGTATGAAAATGGAATTTGTAACCTCTTAAAACCACATCCAAAACCCATTTTTCTTGGGTTATTTGAGTCCAATTTTGATATAAAAGAGAGAGTTTTCCTCCAAGAGGGGCTTCCAGGGAGGAAATTCCTGTAGCCCCACAGAGGGAGTCATTGAGTTTGTTTCCTTTGAGATTGTGACCTGTCCTCTCCTCCCCTAGGGGTGGAAGCAGTCCACTGTCTTGGTCTATAAGCAGCTTGTGATTGAGGCCTCCCTCTGGAACATCTATATCTACCCCTCCGAGGCCTGTTTGAAGTGGAAAAGGACCAATTTTTCGAAGGCCAATTCCTGCTAAATCTAGGAGGCTGTACTTGTAAGAAATCTTTAACTGTTTGCATTGATTTCGCTTTATCCTCCATCTTTTTAATCACCTCTTCAGCTTTTGATCCAAACAAAACATTAGGCTGAACAGGAGCATCCAATAATTTTGCCTTTACCTTCTCAGGTAAATTTTGTTCCTTTAGCCATGCATGCCTCCTAATGACTGTGCCAGAGGCCGCAGCCCTACAAGAAGCCTCCAAGGCATCAAATCCACAGTGTAAACCATGCTTCCCAACCTGTTCAGTGGCATGCAATAAATCATGTAATTCCTTATCCTCTGCACAGGCAGAAATGGAAGTAAGCTTTTGTTTTAAGACAGACAATAGAAATTGCTGGTATTTAAACATATGAAACTGACAGTTTAAAGCCCTAATGGACAAAGTAGCAGAAGTGTACACTTTTTTGCCCCATCTTTCTAAGGATCGAGAATCCTTTTCAGTAGGAGTAGGATTTTTGGCAGAAGCGGCCTTAGCTCCCTTAGGACCCTGGGAAATGGTTTCAGGGTCAGCAGAAGGGTTCTTGTATAAGAACTGATGGGAATCAGGAACCCTGTAATATCTATCAGGTTTCACAGGAGCAGGAGGAAAAGAGTCAGGGGTTAAGTTAGCCTCGAAAAGGCATCATCCACAATATCCAAAACAGGAGGGATAGCCAGGGGTCTATGTTGGGGAAGAAGAAGAAATTCCCTCAGCCTTTTTTTTTTGGATTCCGAATACTCCTGTCCTTCCCAGTGGAAATGTTCCCTCATTTCATGCAAAGTTTCCCCAAAAGAGAAATCCTCAGGGAGAAGCTGAAGGAATGGATTCTTCAGCATCAGAATCCTCATAAGGAGGGAAAGAATATTCCTGATCAGAAGAAGAAACTGAGGAAACAGAAGCCTGATCAGAGGAATCATAAGAAATATCCTGCCTTGGCCTTTTGTCTGGAGGGGGATGAGAACCCTAATCATAGTAAGCAAATCCTCCGCCATCTTGAGTAACTGCTTCTGTGACTTGGGAGCCGGTTCAGAAGAAGCCTGTGTAGAAGTCTTTGATTTTGAAGGAGTCTTTGCCTTTGTCTTTGGCTTTGCCTTTATCAGTAGCTGAGTAGGCCTGAAAACCCCTTCGGAAGCCGGTACCTGCACAGCGGCTCCGGACCCATCCGAAGGAGCGTTGTCCGAAGGTCCTGCAACAGAAATATTTAAAGGCCTGGTTGGCTCCTCATGAGAGTCCATTTCAGCCATCGGTTCTGAAATGGCCGACGACAGGGGCTGCAAAAGCGCCTCACTGATGACGGCCGAACCTGAAGCTGGCTCCGCTTGTACGTTATCATCAGATTTGGACCTCGGAGGCCTGTCTTTATCCTTGCGACGTTTATGAACTCCGGTAGCCGGGACCGTATCAGACGACATTTTGTAGTTAAAGCGCCTACCGAAGTAATGAAAAGCAAAATCGTACCTTCGCTTAATTGTACGTTGATTGAATCTAGCACAAAACCGACAACTAGCTACGTCGTGGTCAGGGCCCAAACAAGGAATACAGTAAGAATGAAAATCCTTATGAGGTATTTGCTTCCCACATGAAATACAATTATTAACTTTTTCTGACATCGGAGTGGAGCAAGAAAAAGTTTCTAGCGGGTACTTAGCTTTGAGTGGAGAAGAAAGTCTTCGGACCGAAGTATATCAGTAAAATTCGTCAGGAGTACGCCGACCGGCAAATGCGAACTGCTATCACCGCACAGCAAGAAAGACTGGAGAAGATGGCGTCGGCTGTCAGCTTTGTACTCCTGGTGCTCTGACGTCAGGGAGCATGGCTGAACAGCCGGCGGACCAGACTTTGGGATTCTGGCCGACCGAGGGCTGCCTGCCGGCAGGGGAGAACCCTACAGTCATGACTGCAACAGTGAAACACGATGAACATCTTGCAGACTTCTCAACTGTTCCTATTTTAGAGAAACATTCTTATTTTCAGCCCTGATTTACACCTGCACATAATTTTTTGAATCCCCCACTATACAGCTGGAAACAACAGTTTAAAGAAAGAGGGCAGATCCCTTTTATTGAAGCAAAAATAAATTACATTGTGTGGTAGAATTTTGAAATACAGTTATTAAAGTCTACAGATTTTATACTGTTTCTTCAGTAACATGCATATTGTTTTTCAAAATGTTTGTCACTCTTTGTTTTTGAAACATGTTTCTGAGTAATATCCCACATTCCTGCTGGAAAGTAAGAAGAGTTATGTTCTAGTTGGTGTTCAAATTTTGTGAGAATTACAGGTCCAGGTTTTTTGCTGGATGTTCCTACTTTTCAAAGAACTTTGTTCCTATTTTCAGTGTCTGCAGGTATGCCATCTTGTTATGTATTTCATCTTGAGAACAGAGCAAAGTAAAACCTGAAACTAGATACAGAATTATCGATGAGACTCTCAAGTCAATGTGTGTTAACTGTCACCATGAATCATACCTCAACTAGACAAAGGGAGAAATAAATACCTGGTACAACAACAAGGTTGAAGAAAATCAACAAAATGTGCAATACTTGAAGTGTTACACTCACATATATCTTAAAGGGCTGTGTAAGAGGTAGCTACTAAATAAAATAAAGAGGGTCACTAAAAATAAACTGATTCTCGTGTCTGATGCAGTCAAAGAAAGCAGCAATCACTCAGTGATCTCATATTAAGTGATAGAGAAACGTGAGAACAGAAAGTGAGGGGCTTGAATTACTAATGTCAGCTATAATCATGACGATTTATTTATTTATTTTTATTTTTAGTCTCACTTGATTTAAAAGGTACCTGCTTATGTCACTGATTAATAAATAAATGAAAAGTGCTAACCTGTGCTACCTGACTACAGTCCAGGCAACCTGACTTCACCTACCAACTCAGGTGCTTGACAGCCTGACTACAGTCCAGGCAACCTGACTTCAACTAGCAACTTAGTTGCTTGACAGCCTGACTACAGTCCAGGCAACCTGACTTCACCTACCAACTCAGGTGCTTGACAGCCTGACTACAGTCCAGGCAACCTGACTTCACCTACCAACTCAGGTGCTTGACAGCCTGACTACAGTCCAGGCAACCTGACTTCACCTACCAACTCAGGTGCTTGACAGCCTGACTACAGTCCAGGCAACCTGACTTCACCTACCAACTCAGGTGCTTGACAGCCTGACTACAGTCCAGGCAACCTGACTTCAACTAGCAACTCAGGTGCTTGACAGCCTGACTACAGTCCAGGCAACCTGACTTCAACTACCAACTCAGGTGCTTGACAGCCTGACTACAGTCCAGGCAACCTGACTTCACCTACCAACTCAGGTGCTTGACAGCCTGACTACAGTCCAGGCAACCTGACTTCACCTACCAACTCAGGTGCTTGACAGCCTGACTACAGTCCAGGCAACCTGACTTCACCTACCAACTCAGGTGCTTGACAGCCTGACTACAGTCCAGGCCACCTGACTTCACCTACCAACTCAGGTGCTTGACAGCATCAGTAGGGAGGGCACCATGTTCATCCTAGGGAGGAAGGACGATGGTTCTGGCTAGCACAGTCTGCTGCTCTTTTAACACAGCTTCTGCTAGGGGGCAGGGGTGTGCCAGGATGCAAGCAGATGGTGTAGGTAAGACATGGGTGTGACCTTCCAAGCTGGTAATGGTAGCCATTGTCAGTAAATTTGGAGGGGCATGCCTGACTGGAACCAAGAACATAACACACCATCAGGGGAGAGGCTAAGCCATTCAGAGTAAAACGCCCAGCTGGGATGCGAGTGAGGGCATAATCAACCCTAAAGTCAGCATGTATGATAGCTGGATAACTCTCACCTCACTGGATCTAGAAATTTCCCACCCCTGGGGAACAAATGGGCATCAAGTAGAGGGACGCTTGATAATCAGCAGGCAGAGAGGGAAAATATACAATAAAAAATTTAAATTAATGGAATAGGACAGACAATACCACAGAAAATACTGTGTAACTCAAAAACAAGCTCCAGAGTAACATATGCCAACCCAAAAAAAATCAAAATTCCACAGGAATGTGTGACTTAGACATGTCCAACCTGCGGCCCACGGGCCACATGCGGCCCTCAGAGCTCTTCCATGCGGCCCTCGACCTCTAACTGCAACATCGATGTATGCATGCCCCAAAACACTTTTTTTGTTTTGTGTTTTTCACTCCCGTGACCTGTAACTTTACTGTCGGTGTGCGGATGTGCCAAAGCACCCTTCCAGTTTTGTTTTTGCGCCAAAAAAGGGTCAGTGTGTTTACGCCATTATTTTGCACCAAAGATTCAGTGTGTGTTCTCGCTGAAGAGGGACTCGCGTACGGATTTGCCGCCATTGCCTTTGAAAGAGACAGCACTTACCCGAGTTAATAGGAAAGTACGGAGTGAGTGAGTGAGTGAGTGCATGCCTGAAAGCAGAATGTTTGTGTGCGTGAAAGGTGAGTGAGTGCATGCCTGAAAGCAGAATGTTTGTGTGCGTGAAAGTAGAAGAAGAGTGTGTGTGTATGTATGCATGACAGAGAGAGAGAGACACATGCACAAAGAGGCTAATGATGATCAGTCTACCTACTGAACAGAAACAAGTTAGCTCACAAATATATCATACATTAAAAGTACACTTTCACTAAATTGAGGCTTTCCTGACAGGGAGAGTGTTGTATTGAATATGAAATCATACCTCTCAACTGTATGGATTTTCGAAGAATGTCTGGATTTTTGCCTCATCTTCCAAGTTGTGTCTTTTGCTTTGGAAATAAAAGTAGTCATCCAAGGTAATGCAGTTCCAGGGAGTAAGAATGAGAAAGCAGCCTAGGGTTAGTGGGTCAGCAGTGGATTGACTGTGTGAGACTGTAGCATATAAAGTTACATTGTTTTTTTCTGACAAACAAAACAGCACCCAGTACTGTTTTGTCATTGGTAGGTTCTAAGCAGTGGCAGATTGGACAACAGTAAGCATAGCTTTGGTGGATCATCAATACTGGCAAATCAGGTGGGCACAATGTCATTTTTTTAAATGTTGGGGGTTTTAGTGTGTATGTGTGTGCTTATGTGTTGGGAGTGCTGCAACAGTAGATGATTATTAAAGACAAGAGACTTACGGACTGTGGAGAATGTTTCTTTGTTTCAAAACCTGATACTTGGGTACTAGGCATGCCAAAAGTAGATTTTGTAAGACTTAGCTTCTTGCCATTTACAGTGGATGGATATTTACATTTAATGGACAATGCTAGCAGTATTAGTGTGGGCCTGTGGGGTTTTGAAGGATGCCAAGTCTACCACTGCCAATGTCTTGTAAAGTGACCTGGAAATGGATATTGGGATGTTACTGAAGAAATACAGTAAGTGGGCTTAGAAATATAGTTTAATTAAACAAAGTGCACTTGCAATTTACAGGCCATAATTTAATTTATTTCAGGTAGTCCAGATCCTGGTAGATTGTATATCATTAGACTTAATTAGAGATAGCTGTCATTCTGGGGAAATGAGCAGCCCTAGTTTCAGTGAAAGCTCTGTGGTTGTTTGCAGGTAGGAAGTTGCAGGATATTGATGCAATGTATTTTATTTATTATTTTTAATACATTTGTCATTTCAAAGCATGGTTTTCTTTGTTGCAAAAGATGGCAGGACTGAATGAGCCATATAATGCTTAACTGACAATGATGGGATAAAAAAGATTATAAGTAATGTATAATGTTTGCAGCTACAGTTGTTCCAATGGTGTCTGTGATGCATAACTATTTTTGGGCCTGTGTCCCACTTTTATTTTTCACTTTGTCCAGATTTCTTGCTCTAAGGTTGAGAGATCTGGTTCCATAGTAAATCAGAAGGTTGTATTTACCTTGGAAGACTTTTCAGCATAATTATGAGAAACAGAGCCTTTTTAATATCTCTGCTTATTTCCAATATAAACTGCCATGTAACCTTGCAAATAACTTTCTTATTAAGCTACTTTAATTCTTTTGGAATTGACAGTTATGCTTCACTAGTTCAGACGTAAGCATAGAGTCCTAATGTGACTGATTTCTTGCAGCAATATTTAGATGTTTCATTAATAGGATACAAGAATAAGCTGTTAGAGTATCAAATTCATAGAAAATTTCAAGGAGCGGGTTCTGTATTGCATGGTACAAGTTATCACCCAGCACATATTATTAAGGCAATTCCGTATACTGAGTTTAATAGGGTGAATAGACTGTGTAGTAACCCAATTATCAAAGAAAGGGAATATACACAAAGTTATAACAAATTCAAATTGAGAGGGTATGAGGAATATTATCTTAGAGAAAGTTTAAGAAAGGTTAAAAATCAAGGCAAACATAACAAAGGGGTGATACGGGATGTATCCCAGGAGCCAAAAGATGTTATGTATTTTGTGTCTACCTTCTCTATATTAACAGAACATATTAAGGAGCATGTGACATATAGTTGGAATTTATTAAAAAGGGAGATGAATTATTTGTCTGATAAAATTATTAGTTTTTCATATAAAAGGGGTAGAAATATCCAAGATTTCCTGGTGCATAGCCAATTTAAAATGCCAAATATGCGGATGTATACACAAGTTGTTCAGCAGGGAACAAAAAGGTGTGGTAAATGCACTATTTGTAGGTTCATTGTTAAACAATTTGAGGAAATTAATGGTATTCCTTTTAGTGTAAGGGGAATTTATAACTGCAACTCAACAGCAGTAGTTTATGGTATTGAATGTCCATGCAAAAAGTTTTATATCGGAGAGACCAAAAGAACATTAGCTTGTAGAATTGAAGAGCATGTCAGAGACATTACAAATAATAAGGAAACCAGTCCCTTGGCTGCTCATTTTCATAGTCATCATGAAGGAAGAAATGAGGGTGTTAAGGTCACAGTATTAGACAGTATTCAAAATACTAAATATTTGAATGATAAATGTATTAAACAAATATTAAGGAAAAAAGAATTGTATTTTATACTAAAATTTAATACACTTAAACCAAATGGGTTAAACTATGACTGTTCATGGAAAAGTTTACTTTAATGATTGTATTTTTAAGGAAAAGTTATGCTTTTTTATGTTTTTTAGTTTTTAATTAATTGTTTGATTTAATTGAATAATTGATTGCAAGTATATTGGGAGTGGTTTGTAAGATATAAGAAGAGTTGAAAGTTAGTATAAGGATATCTTTTACTCTGTAAAGGCTAATTTGCCGAGGCGCTAGAGAGAACGAGATCAGAACATCAGTTTTTGTATTTTGTCACCGTGAATTTTATCTTTCAAGTGGATTAAATTCTTCAAGGGTTGCTGTGCAGTCTTCATTTCTGTGGTATAAGAAGTTTTCCTTGAGTGTTCGTTGTGGTTTTGATTTCTTGCAGCAGTCTGTGGTTTACTTATCACAATAACTTTTCTGTGTTTCTGGGTGTGTAATCAATTTAACAGTTTTAAAGATGTTTTCCAAAAATAAATAAATACATAATAAATAAAAAAATAATCCTCTCTGCACTTTGAGCTACTGACAAAGTCTGGGAATTTGTTTTTTTCAAAAGCGAAGGTCAGCATTACAGCTTAGTAAACTGTCAGTCTGTGAATAACTTTTGCACAAATTAAAATGTCTGAATGTCAAATGGCTTTAGATTGGAGGGAAGTTACGTGTTTACTCCAGTATGTAGTATGATCTTAGAGAGTTTATGGTTTTCTTATCGATTTACTTTTTGCTGAGCAGTTGTTTGTTGATTTATTGATGGTGGGAAATTGCATGGATGAATCCATCTCTATTATGATTTTTTTTCAGATATTTTGACTTCCAGACAATTTCATTCAGTGAGTGTGTGTCATGTGATTACTGAGGTTGCCTATTTTACAAGTAGGGGCTTCTTGTGTGTGTGTGTGTGTGTGTGTGTGTGTGTGTGTGTGTGTGTGTGTGTGTGTGTGTGAGAGAGAGAGAAAGAGAGAGAGAGAGAGATTTAATATGTATACTGAATATATTTTTTTGCAAATTAAATTCTTAGTTAAATAGGCCCTTCTTCTTGGGCAAGTAGACTTGAGTAACCAATATTAGATCTTACCCATCCAGCTAGGAAAGGTTAGTATGTAGATTTTCCATCTGGTTTGATGAAGGCTATGCTACTTACTCAAGGAGTACATTTATGGCTATCCATCCAGCCATCCAGTTGTCGTGTTGCTGAACTACATTGTTTGATAATGAGAGGAGCTTTTTACAGAAGTTGAAGGTTTTTGTGTCAAGAACCTGTCCATACAAAGTGGCTTGTTTATGTTGTAGTGAAGGCTGTGGTCTTTGTAGTGAGCGTTTTAATTATAACCACTACTTCTGGGTAGAGAGGAAGTCTCTTAAGGCAGTATCTTTCTTGGCCTGGAAAACAAGCCAGTGATAACATTTATAGGGGCCAGTGAGAGACAGAGGAAAGCAATATGTTTTTTAGTCTGTTTGGATAACTAAGTGAACTTAGTCCTTTGATCTTTTTTGTCAGACATGGTTGTAGTCTTTCTTTTGGAAGGGTGTTTTGCTGAGGCACATGCAAAAAGAGGCATTGCACTCAATAATGGCTCTTGTAAAGGAAGAATACAGGGATGTTATGACCTCCTTGTCCCTGGATGAGGTATCCTTACTAATGAAGTGGGCCATGTAAAAAGCTTTCTGTACAACGGAGACAACATGGTAGTCAAAAAGCTTTCTGTACAACGGAGACAACATGGTAGTCAAAAGTCAGGTTTCTATCAACCTGGGTGCCTAAGCACCTCACAACTGATTGTGTGCTTACAACATTGTTATTAATGTGATAATTTGTGGGGACATCACACTCCTCAAAGTGGATGATGATGCATTTTTTGGCATTTAGCTTGAGGCCATGTTTCTGGCACCAGTTATTTGTTTGGGTGAGACCCTCTTGTAGCTTATTCAGAATTGTTTTATTAAGTCAGTAATGTGAATTCTTTACTTTATTGCAAATTTGTTGGCTTATTTTTATGGATTATAGTATTGTAGGACTGCTAATGTTGACATTTTTACGTAGTTGGAGTGCTGGAGTGGTTTTCCAAGTGAGAACTGCTAGTGCTGTAGTGAATATCTATTTATTTATAAAAATTATAGATTAACTAAGATGCTAGAGTTAACTGTAAGATTAAAGAATTAGAATGAGAATTATAATTTTAAGGCAAATATTAGGCATTTATTACATTTACTCATTGTTCCAATGCACCTACAGTACAGCCAGGAGGTCGACTTTGGTCTTGCGTGGCAGCGAAAGAGTTAACTATATGATATATTTTATATGCGGCCCCAAGACCATTTCTGTTCACTCAATGAGGCCCCAGCAAGCCAAAAGGTTGGACACCCCGATGAACAACTCAGCAACTAGGCAACTGAAAAATAAAAAATGTTTTTGAAATATCTTGACTTTAAGCACTTCCATCTATTACCAGCTCTAGACTTCTTCAGAAAGTACCCTTCAAAACTAAAGTATCTGATTTATAACACTATCAATCGTGATGTAAAGGCATTAATGTTGTAATGATACTCAGATTTAAAGTGGTATCTGAATTAAACCCTGCTAAAATATATAACTAATTTTAACATCGGTAACAACAATCTGAGTTAAAATAAACTGGGTAAGAAGAATTATGCATTTTATGACTAAGCTTTTATAATCTAGAGGCTCTTAAATATAAAACACTATTTATCATAACACTATCATTCAGACTAGGGGGTTGGTGGCATCTGAACTTAACTGCCATGTCAATTCTTTCTGTTCTTATACTCGGTTCTCGAAAAAAACCTGGAGGGGGGAAGGAGGGTGGGAAGTAAGAATGAAGGCGAGATGAAAAACTCACATGGAACATTATGGAGAGTAAATAACTTCTTTATGTGAAGGTGTTCTATCTCGCCGTTCATTCTTACAGACGGGTATCATCCCAAGCACCATCTTCCTTGGGTGGCTCACAGGAGTATGTTTCTCAGGACAGTAGAACCAAAGGAGGCCCTGTCCCTGGAGGCCCTATACACTTTGTAATGAGTGATAAAGGTATGAGGCCTTGACCAAGTGGCTGCTGCATAAATATTGTCTGATGGTAGCCTAGCTGAAAAAGCAGAAGATGTGGAAACGCAAAAAAGATCGCAGCAAGGTTGGCCCCATTTGTGGAATATTCTTTCCACTATTTCTTTTTTGAGGGACCACTCGTGAGGTAACAAAATTGCCCTGCTCAGTTTGTCTAAAATCACGTTGGATTTCCCTGGGATGTGCATTGCTATCAGAAAGCACTGGGTGGATGTAGCCCACTGCCACACTCTTAGGGCCTCTCGACAAAGGGGATAGGACCTGGTTCCTCCTTGTTTGTTTAAGTACCAGACCACCGACATGTTGTCCATCTGAATCGCAATTGTCCCCAGAGGGAGAGAATCCTGAAAGTACTGCAATGTCAAGAGTACTGCTCTCATCTCCAGGACATTGATATGCAGATGTGTCTCTTGTTCGGTCCATGTGCCTTGGGCTGTTCTTCCCTGAAAATGCCCCACCAGATTAGAGAAGCGTCCGTGGTTACCATGGCCGATGGTGAGGCTAGGATAAAAAGATGACCTATCGTGACTTGGACAGAGGTCAACCACCACCGAAGATCCTTTTTGCATGTGTTTGTTAGAATAATGAGATGTGACATTGGGAGCTCTTGATAAGACCATTGTGTGAACAGAAGCCATTGAAGAATTCGCATGTGCATATGACCCAATGGAATTGCTATTATTGCAGCTGCCATCATACCCAACAATTTTAGCACTTCTGAGGCTGGCACCTTGTCTCTGGAAATGACATTCAGAATTTGCTGACGAAGTATTGATATCCTTTCAAAGGGAAGTTTTAAAGTGGTGGTGGTGGTGTCCAAATCTGCTCTGATAAAAACAATATGTTGTGATGGCGACAAGGCAGATTTTTCTGAGTTTATGGTAATCCCAAGTTGATTGCAAAGACTAAGTGTGGTGTCCCTGGCTTGTATAAGCTGATGCCCGATGGTGGCGGAGAGGAGCCAATCATCTAGATACGGAAATACCTGGAATCCCAAATGCCTCAGGTGAGCTGTGACCACTGCCATACATTTGGTGAACACTCTGGGGGCTGTAGTGAGACCAAAGGGCAGGGCTCAAAACTGGTAATGATTGGCTCCCAGCCGGAAGTGCAGATGATCCCTGCTGGATGGTCTGTGCATTTTTATGTGGTAGTACGCATTCTGATTGTCTTTCCCTAAAAAGGGAGGTAAAGATTGTAGCGTGACCATCCAGAATTTCTCTTTCCTGATAGATCTGTTCAGTCCGCTGAGGTCCAAAATAGGTCTATAGTCCCCTGTCTTTTTTGGAACTAAAAAGAATCCTGAGTAAGTTCTGGATCCTATCTGGTCTTCTGGGACTGGTTGGATGACTCTTTTTTCTAGCAACCTTAGGACCTCTACTGTTGTTTGTTCCCTGGAACTGGGTGGAACGTCCGGGATTTTTGTTATCAAGGGGGGAGGATTGACGAAGGAAATAAAATATCCTCTGGAAATTATGCTTTGTAAACCTGTAGAAAGGCACCGGAAACCAGATGGTCCACTCAACAGAAGTTTAATCCAAAGCACACACGAACACAGTGACTTAAAAGCACAAAGCACATCAAAGCACATAAACTTGTAAAAACAGTTCCCCTTACGTTTTCGTCTTACAAACTTCATCAGATAGGCATGTACTGTCTCAAAAGGCTTGTTAAGTACATTTTCAAATGGAAATTAACCAATGAGAAGCATTGATCAATTAACAATGAAGGTTCAGTAAAAATGAATTAAAATACAGAATGTTATGTATGAGACAAATAAAACTTGTGACATATAAAATCAGTCTAAAACTTGTTGTAATGTAAAATGCTTCAAATAGGGTGTATTTGCATAAAGTAATCCACATAAAATACTTAAAATTCTCATATATAAATATTTTATAAAAAATGTTTTATAAAGTTATTACTTATAGTGGTGAAAGTAACTTAGTGAAAAGGGTAATAAACAATGAATGGAATATTCAAACAACAGCAAACAAGATGTATATATATAAACAACAAAGACTATCAGTGAGTCCCAGCTCTACCTTCCAATAAAATTTATTTCGTTGAACAGTTCCTTCTCTAGCCTGCCAACAGCCTTTACAGAGTAAAACAGTAAAACTCATAAAACACTTGCAATATATACAAAAAACCAAGTAATCAATCAATTACATAATTAAACTATCAAATCACATAGCTTAAATATATTTAAAGTCATAGTCTTAAACAAGACATTGCCAGTTACATTCTCTGTTCATTCCATGTGGATGCAAAGTCCCAAATTTCATAATCAAAATGCATTCCTTTTGTCTTAACATATTTTTGCCTATCAACATCATTATAATATAATGGAACATGTTCCAGAACAGACACTTTTATATTCTCAATATTTCCATGGTGCACTGAGTTAAAATGTTCAGCAATAGGACTAGTAATTTTATTATTTTTAACATCTCTAATATGTTCTTTTATCCTATCTGCTAGCATTCTTTTGTTTCTCCAATATAATATTTGTTACAATCACAGAATATGACATACACAACACCTTTGCTCATACATGTATATTTGCCTTTTGTAACAAAAATTTTGCCATTTATTTTATTCACTTCATTTACAACATGTTTACATATAGCACATTTTCCACAAGGGAATGTTCCCAAATTCTTCACAACATTTAATTCATTAGTACAAGGCTTTTTATAAATGCTGTGTATCAGAAAGTCCTGTATATTTTTTCCCTTTCTATATGATGTCATTAATTTTATATTTTTCAGTGATGTTATATCTTTTTTAATAAAATTCCAATATTCCATAATGATTTTATTACCAATCATAGAGAAGTTAGTGTACTTTGTAACAAAAACATTCTCTCCTGTTCAGTCCCATATTTATTGCTCCTTTGATAGTTATTTTGTCTAGTAGTGCCCTTACTCTGTTTAAAGGCTCTATGCAAGCTATTTTCTACATCATCTGGGTTATACCTCTATTTTAAATATCTCAGCCACTTTATAGGCCTCCCTAAAAGCCATATTAATATCAGAATTGAGTCTTTTATTCTCAAAAATTCCCCATAGGGATGGCTGACAACGTATGGGGATGGCAACTATCTCCCACATTTTCCAGCTTATTTCATCAAATTTTCTATGAATACTAGTATATATGGGAAAGCCATTATTGCCCCTAAGCGAAATATCCAAGAAATTAACCTGATTTCCCTTTTGTATGTCACTAAATTTTATACCAAATCTGTTATTATTTAATTCATCAATGAAATTATCTGATGTCTCCCAATCCCCATGACAAATGAAAATTAGGTCATCAATAAATCTAAAATACCTTAGAACATTATTTTGAAAGAAAGGCAACCTATAAAGATGTTCATTTTCAAATAGCCCCATAAACAGGTTAGCATAGGCTGGTGCAAACGCTGCCCCCATAGCAGTACCTGTAACTTGTCTATAAACAGTGCCATTAAATTCAAAAAAATTATTTTTCAAGCAGAATTCCACCAGTTCCACCAATGAATGGAATAAGTTTGTCAGGTTATCAGATTTAAACTGCATATTTGAAAAAACAGCAACTTTAATAACTATTCTACAGGCATTACCCTGAGCCCAAAGTATAAAGGGCAAATAGCAACTTTAACAACTATTCTACACTCATTACCCTGAGCCCAAAGTATACAGGGCAAATATCAACTTTAACAACTATTCTACACTCATTAACCTGAGCCCAAAGTATACAGGGCAAACAGCAACTTTAATAACTATTCTACAGGCATTACCCTGAGCCCAAAGTATAAAGGGCAAATAGCAACTTTAACAACTATTCTACACTCATTAACCTGAGCCCAAAGTATACAGGGCAAACAGCAACTTTAATAACTATTCTACAGGCATTACCCTGAGCCCAAAGTATAAAGGGCAAATAGCAACTTTAACAACTATTCTACACTCATTACCCTAAGCCCAAAGTATACAGGGCAAACAGCAACTTTAACAACTATTCTACACTCATTACCCTGAGCCCAAAGTATACAGGGCAAATAGCAACTTTAACAAATATTCTACACTCATTACCCTAAGCCCAAAGTATACAGGGCAAACAGCAACTTTAACAAATATTCTACACTCATTACCGTGAGCCCAAAGTATACAGGGCAAATATCAACTTTAATAACTATTCTACACTCATTAACCTGAGCCCAAAGTATACAGGGCAAATAGCAACTTTAACAAATATTCTACACTCATTACCCTAAGCCCAAAGTATACAGGGCAAACAGCAACTTTAACAAATATTCTACACTCATTACCGTGAGCCCAAAGTATACAGGGCAAATATCAACTTTAATAACTATTCTACACTCATTAACCTGAGCCCAAAGTATACAGGGCAAACAGCAACTTTAACAACTATTCTACACTCATTAACCTAAGCCCAAAGTATACAGGGCAAACAGCAACTTTAACAACTATTCTACACTCATTAACCTGAGCCCAAAGTATACAGGGCAAACAGCAACTTTAACAACTATTCTACACTCATTAACCTGAGCCCAAAGTATACAGGGCAAATAGCAACTTTAACAAATATTCTACACTCATTACCGTGAGCCCAAAGTATACAGGTCAAATAGCAACGTTAACAACTATTCTACACTCATTAACCTAAGCCCAAAGTATACAGGGCAAATAGCAACTTTAACAACTATTCTACACTCATTACCCTGAGCCCAAAGTATACAGGGCAAACAGCAACTTTAACAACTATTCTACACTCATTACCCTGAGCCCAAAGTATACAGGGCAAACAGCAACTTTAACAACTATTCTACACTCATTACCCTGAGCCCAAAGTATACAGGGCAAATAGCAACGTTAACAACTATTCTACACTCATTAACCTGAGCCCAAAGTATACAGGGCAAACAGCAACTTTAACAACTATTCTACACTCATTAACCTGAGCCCAAAGTATACAGGACAAATAGCAACTTTAACAAATATTCTACACTCATTACCCTAAGCCCAAAGTATACAGGGCAAATAGCAACTTTAACAACTATTCTACACTCATTAACCTGAGCCCAAAGTATACAGGGCAAATAGCAACTTTAACAACTATTCTACACTCATTACCCTAAGCCCAAAGTATACAGGGCAAATAGCAACGTTAACAACTATTCTACACTCATTACCCTGAGCCCAAAGAATACAGGGCAAATAGCAACTTTAACAACTATTCTACACTCATTAACCTGAGCCCAAAGTATACAGGGCAAACAGCAACTTTAATAACTATTCTACAGGCATTACCCTGAGCCCAAAGTATAAAGGGCAAATAGCAACTTTAACAACTATTCTACACTCATTACCCTGAGCCCAAAGTATACAGGGCAAACAGCAACTTTAACAAATATTCTACACTCATTACCCTGAGCCCAAAGTATACAGGGCAAATAGCAACTTTAACAAATATTCTACACTCATTACCCTAAGCCGAAAGTATACAGGGCAAATAGCAACTTTAACAACTATTCTACACTCATTACCCTAAGACCAAAGTATACAGGGCAAATAGCAACTTTAATAACTATTCTACACTCATTACCCTGAGCCCAAAGTATACAGGGCAAACAGCAACTTTAACAAATATTCTACACTCATTACCCTGAGCCCAAAGTATACAGGGCAAACAGCAACTTTAACAACTATTCTACACTCATTACCCTGAGCCCAAAGTATACAGGGCAAACAGCAACTTTAACAACTATTCTACACTCATAACCCTGAGCCCAAAGTATACAGGGCAAACAGCAACTTTAACAACTATTCTACACTCATTACCCTGAGCCCAAAGTATACAGGGCACATAGCAACTTTAATAACTATTCTACACTCATTACCCTGAGCCCAAAGTATACAGGGCAAACAGCAACTTTAACAACTATTCTACACTCATTACCCTGAGCCCAAAGTATACAGGGCAAATAGCAACTTTAACAAATATTCTACACTCATTACCCTAAGCCCAAAGTATACAGGGCAAACAGCAACTTTAACAACTATTCTACACTCATTACCCTGAGCCCAAAGTATACAGGGCAAATAGCAACTTTAACAAATATTCTACACTCATTACCGTGAGCCCAAAGTATACAGGGCAAACAGCAACTTTAATAACTATTCTACACTCATTACCGTGAGCCCAAAGTATACAGGGCAAACAGCAACTTTAACAACTATTCTACACTCATTACCCTAAGCAAAAAGTATACAGGGCAAACAGCAACTTTAACAAATATTCTACACTCATTACCCTGAGCCCAAAGTATACAGGGCAAATAGCAACTTTAACAACTATTCTACACTCATTAACCTGAGCCCAAAGTATACAGGGCAAACAGCAACTTTAACAACTATCCTACACTCATTACCCTGAGCCCAAAGTATACAGGGCAAATAGCAACTTTAACAAATATTCTACACTCATTACCCTAAGCCCAAAGTATACAGGGCAAACAGCAACTTTAACAACTATTCTACACTCATTACCCTGTGCCCAAAGTATACAGGGCAAACAGCAACTTTAACAACTATTCTACACTCATTACCCTGAGCCCAAAGTATACAGGGCAAACAGCAACTTTAACAACTATTCTACACTCATTACCCTGAGCCCAAAGTATACAGGGCAAACAGCAACTTTAATAACTATTCTACACTCATTAACCTGAGCCCAAAGTATACAGGGCAAATATCAACTTTAACAAATATTCTACACTCATTACCGTGAGCCCAAAGTATACAGGGCAAACAGCAACTTTAACAACTATTCTACACTCATTACCGTGAGCCCAAAGTATACAGGGCAAATAGCAACTTTAACAAATATTCTACACTCATTACCCTAAGCCCAAAGTATACAGGGCAAACAGCAACTTTAACAACTATTCTACACTCATTACCGTGAGCCCAAAGTATACAGGGCAAACAGCAACTTTAACAAATATTCTACACTCATTACCCTGAGCCCAAAGTATACAGGGCAAACAGCAACTTTAACAACTATTCTACACTCATTACCCTGAGCCCAAAGTATACAGGGCAAATAGCAACTTTAACAACTATTCTACACTCATTACCCTGATCCCAAAGTATACAGGGCAAATAGCAACTTTAACAACTATTCTACACTCATTACCGTGAGCCCAAAGTATACAGGGCAAATAGCAACTTTAACAACTATTTTACACTCATTACCCTGAGCCCAAAGTATACAGGGCAAACAGCAACTTTAACAACTATTCTACACTCATTACCCTGAGCCCAAAGTATACAAGGCAAACAGCAACTTTAACAACTATTCTACACTCATTACCCTAAGCCCAAAGTATACAGGGCAAACAGCAACTTTAACAAATATTCTACACTCATTACCCTGAGCCCAAAGTATACAGGGCAAATAGCAACTTTAACAACTATTCTACACTCATTAACCTGAGCCCAAAGTATACAGGGCAAACAGCAACTTTAACAACTATTCTACACTCATTACCCTGAGCCCAAAGTATACAGGGCAAATAGCAACTTTAACAAATATTCTACACTCATTACCCTAAGCCCAAAGTATACAGGGCAAACAGCAACTTTAACAACTATTCTACACTCATTACCCTGTGCCCAAAGTATACAGGGCAAACAGCAACTTTAACAACTATTCTACACTCATTACCCTGAGCCCAAAGTATACAGGGCAAACAGCAACTTTAACAACTATTCTACACTCATTACCCTGAGCCCAAAGTATACAGGGCAAACAGCAACTTTAATAACTATTCTACACTCATTAACCTGAGCCCAAAGTATACAGGGCAAATATCAACTTTAACAAATATTCTACACTCATTACCGTGAGCCCAAAGTATACAGGGCAAACAGCAACTTTAACAACTATTCTACACTCATTACCATGAGCCCAAAGTATACAGGGCAAATAGCAACTTTAACAAATATTCTACACTCATTACCCTAAGCCCAAAGTATACAGGGCAAACAGCAACTTTAACAACTATTCTACACTCATTACCGTGAGCCCAAAGTATACAGGGCAAACAGCAACTTTAACAACTATTCTACACTCATTACCCTGAGCCCAAAGTATACAGGGCAAACAGCAACTTTAACAACTATTCTACACTCATTACCCTGAGCCCAAAGTATACAGGGCAAATAGCAACTTTAACAACTATTCTACACTCATTACCCTGAGCCCAAAGTATACAGGGCAAATAGCAACTTTAACAACTATTCTACACTCATTACCCTGAGCCCAAAGTATACAGGGCAAATAGCAACTTTAACAACTATTCTACACTCATTACCCTGAGCCCAAAGTATACAGGGCAAACAGCAACTTTAATAACTATTCTACACTCATTACCCTGAGCCCAATGTATACAGGGCAAACAGCAACTTTAATAACTATTCTACACTCATTAACCTGAGCCCAAAGTATACAGGGCAAATAGCAACTTTAACAACTATTCTACACTCATTACCCTGAGCCCAAAGTATACAGGGCAAACAGCAACTTTAACAACTATTCTACACTCATTACCCTGAGCCCAAAGTATACAGGGCAAACAGCAACTTTAACAACTATTCTACACTCATTACCCTGAGCCCAAAGTATACAGGGCAAACAGCAACTTTAACAACTATTCTACACTCATTACCCTGAGCCCAAAATATACAGGGCAAACAGCAACTTTAACAACTATTCTACACTCATTACCCTGAGCCCAAAGTATACAGGGCAAATAGCAACTTTAACAACTATTCTACACTCATTACCCTGAGCCCAAAGTATACAGGGCAAACAGCAACTTTAACAACTATTCTACACTCATTACCCTGAGCCCAAAGTATACAGGGCAAACAGCAACTTTAACAACTATTCTACACTCATTACCCTGAGCCCAAAGTATACAGGGCAAACAGCAACTTTAACAACTATTCTACACTCATTACCCTGAGCCCAAAGTAAACAGGGCAAACAGCAACTTTAACAAATATTCTACACTCATTACCCTGAGCCCAAAGTATACAGGGCAAATAGCAACTTTAACAACTATTCTACACTCATTACCCTAAGCCCAAAGTATACAGGGCAAACAGCAACTTTAACAACTATTCTACACTCATTACCCTGAGCCCAAAGTATACAGGGCAAATAGCAACTTTAACAAATATTCTACACTCATTACCCTAAGCCCAAAGTATACAGGGCAAACAGCAACTTTAACAACTATTCTACACTCATTACCCTGAGCCCAAAGTATACAGGGCAAACAGCAACTTTAACAACTATTCTACACTCATTACCCTGAGCCCAAAGTATACAGGGCAAACAGCAACTTT
Organism: Protopterus annectens; assembly: GCF_019279795.1. Lineage (NCBI taxonomy): Eukaryota > Metazoa > Chordata > Ceratodontiformes > Protopteridae > Protopterus > Protopterus annectens. The sequence goes on from NC_056751.1 coordinate 752,760,195, forward strand.
AACAACTATTCTACACTCATTACCCTGAGCCCAAAGTATACAGGGCAAACAGCAACTTTAACAACTATTCTACACTCATTACCCTGAGCCCAAAGTATACAGGGCAAATAGCAATTTTAACAACTATTAAATAAACTATAAATAAAAACTAACATGTCTCCAGAGTGCATTAGTGTTATCATTTTTTCTTATAGCATATTGATGCTCATATATTCTTTTTTTTAATTTCCACTCCATCTTTCCTATATAAAAACTAGGACATGACATGCATTTTTTTTTCTTTAAAAAAATATCTTGTGCATAAAAATCGACAATGCTTATCTTAACAAATGTATAACATTGAAAATAGTTCCCAAGGGACTTCGTTTTTTTAAAATGGCTATGGGAGTATGGTTAAATGATGAAGTGTGTGATGAATTTGATGCTTTATTTAATAGTTTTGGTTTTGAATATATGAAATTGTTGATTAAAAAGAATGATGAGACATTATGTAAATTGATTGAGAAAGTGGAAAAAATGAACAAGGCTATAATTGATGACTTGCTGTTTGACCAATGGGAAAGATTATATTTTAAACAATTTGAGATAGCCGACAAGAAGGCACAAGATATTTTTTTAAAGAAAAATAAAAAAATGAATAGGGATAGTTCAGATTACAAGACTAATAGGGTGTATTTATGGAAGTATAGAAAGAATGGAAGTGATGATGGAAAATTTGATAACAATGCACAATGGTTTAATATGCATAATCGGAAGGAACAATATGGGGGAAAATGAAAATTTTTATGGAGAACATTGATACAACCAAGGGGGGAATTGGAAAAAGAATTGGAAGTGGAGAAGGAATCGACAAGAATGGGGTCAGACAAACGCCAACTATCAGAATTGGAGAGAGAATACGAGATAGAGGGGGAAGAAGTAGGAAATAGTGTATATGATAGTAACATAGTTGCATACACACTGGAGACAAACACAAATGGAATTATAAATAGTAAGGAGAATTTTAATATATACAATTACACCAGTTTAAAGGTGAGTGATGGATATTTCCAATTACTATCTAAAGGAATGAAGTATATACCTAAAAAGAAATTTAACGTGGTAGATAGCTTAACTGAGATAAAAATGTTTCTCAGGAAAATCAATTTAGCTATCAAGTTTCAAAGTAAGCCTGTAATGAGAGGAAAAGAAGTGTTAAAGAAAAAAAGTAAATATATACCCCCCCCCATGCATTCAAATGTAGCTATTTATGAGAAAATAGTAGCGAGAGAGATTTATAGTTTACATAATGAAACAAGACATAAAAAATTGATTAGTAACTTATCTAATGAACAGATACATCTATTAGAAAGGCTTAAGGAAGATAAAAAGATTAGAATAATGAAGCCAGATAAGGGAGCGGCAGTAGTCATATATAACACGGAAGAATATAATAATAAAATGTACCAAATTCTACAGGAATCAGGCAATTACACCACAGTATCTATAAATTAAATAAATATTGGATATAAACATATAGACATGTTTTTGGAAGAATGTTTACTAGATGGACGAATTACCAATGAAACCTATAAGTTCATGGGTGTTGAATATCCTGTTTTAGCAACCATAGTAGCTGTACCTAAGGTACACAAAAATATTGTAGATCCCCCGTTTTGACCCATTATATCAGGGAGCCATTCAAAAACTTTTCCTTTTGGAACAGCCATAGATAGATGGCTTAAGCATATTTACAATAATGTACCACATTTAATTAAGGACTCATGGGCCTTTTTGGGTAATTTAACATCTGATTTATGGAAAAGGAACATAGTGTTTATAACGATTGATGTGAGAGATTTATTTTCAAGCATTCCTAAACAACAAGGGTTGGAAAGTTTTTCTAATAGTATTAGGAAATACTCAAACTTGAAATGGGACCAAATTAGTCTTATAATGGAACTTATGTCTATAGTACTCGAGTATAATTATATATACTTTGAAGGAGAGTACTATAAGCAAACTAGAGGAGTAGCAATGTGGGCTGCTGCCCGATGTTTGCAAACCTAGTTATGCTGGATTGGGAAAATGAAAAAGTATTTAAAAGTGATTATTACAAGTATATTAGATATTACTCAAGATTTTTGGATGATATCTTTATTTTATGGGACAGTCCAGAAAGTATTATTAGTACATTTATTGAGTATTTAAACAGTACGGGTGAATATTTAAAGTTCACATATAATAGTAGTACTGAGGGGAATAGCATATTTATATACATATATATCTAGTGAAAATAATGGATTTAAATCTCGAATTTATAGAAAGAAAACTTTTTCCATCAATTATTTAGAATTTTCCAGCAACCACCCCTATAAAACAAAGAAAAGTATATTTAAAGGGCAGTGCATACGCAGCTAGAATGACATCAGTATATTTGGAGATCTAGAAGAATTAGACTTTATAAAGGAGCTCTTTAGTTCTAGAGGTTACCCTGAAAAATTACTGAATGATACAAGGATGTATGTAAAAAATGAATGTGGGAAAAATATATACCAGTTTTGGGTAAACAGCAATTTAACATGTCTAAGGTAGAAGACAACGGTTTTGATAGATACAGTAGAGCATGTATATTAGAATAAACGCCTCAGTTGAAACAAGTGAAAAATATTTTACGTAGACATTGGAATATTCTCACAGTAGATAGTGAAATCAAAGAAGTAGTTGGTGAGGCCCCCGTATTTGTTTTTAAAATGGGAATTAACACGAAATTGATTTTAGAAATGAACATTTCAATAAAAGAAAGAAACATGCAGAAAAAGGGAACGTAAAAATGTGCTAGTTGCGGACAATGTAAAGCTATATTAGAAAGAGAAGAGATTACTCTAGATAATATCAATAAAACCAAAACTGTTTTACAGTATGGCAATTGTAACACAAGTAAAATGATATATATATCGCCAAATGCATGTCATGTCCTAGTTTTTATATAGGAAAGACGGAGAGGAAATTTAAAAAAAGAATATATGAGCATCGATATGCTATAAGAAAAAAAGATTAACACTAATGCACTCTCGAGACATGTTATGAAATATGGGGATAGTCATGAATTTAGATTTGCTATACTGGAACAGTTAAGAGTGAATTACAGAGGAGGAAATATCAAAGCCATCTTGGGAGAAATGGAAGTGAGATGGCAAATATTAACAGATGCCTCAACTACACCAGGATTAAATGATTATATAACAATTAAATCAATGTTGCAGAAATATACATAGTGTTATAAAATATTTTAATATTATTTTTAAAAAAATTGTTTTTAAGTAATGGATGGAACTATTAATAATAACTTGAAATGGTTTAGAACATACAATAGCATGCACTAGTGAAGCTGGCATTTACATGGCCACAATATTTAGATTTGACCTATGACTTATTATTACTTTCTTTGAGCACAATCTGTTATTATTTTAATATTTTAATATTTTGTATATTATGCAGTTTGCACATTTATGCATATGTATTGCACATATAGTAAGTACAGAAGGTCAAACGCAAGCCCATGGAGCATCCACAGTTGTAATATGCATTATATATAAATGAACAAAGTTTAAAAGTTTAAATATTATAACTGTCTCTTGTAAATCAGCATGTTTAAAGATGGTCAGTACCAATAGTTATGATAAAATTATATTCGGCAAGTCATTTCAGAACTAGTCTATTAATTAGTTTTTTAACTTGTTTTAATATAGTGTATGTCTTTTTAATGAAAGACTGTTTCACAGCATATTTTGGTCATTTTGGCGCCAAAAAGTGTATAAATTGGGTCAATTTATCAATTCATGTATTCTGATGAAGTCCACATGGTAGTGGATGAAAGCGCTTAATCGAATGTTTTAAGAAAGTTTGTTTTTTATATTTTATTCCTATTAAACTGGTAGTAATATTGCTTGCTGGTTTTGAGCTTTTCTACTAGTGTATCCATACAATAGCGTTGTGCTCTTGATTGATTTTTGGTTGTTTCAACGCTATTTCTGGATTTATATTCTGTGGTATTATGGATACCCTAGAGGACAGTTCTTATAACAAACGTACACCAGAGGTTAATGGCGATTTGTAGAAACTTCGGTTGGAGGTTTCATGTTTAAAAGGTGAAGTTACACGTCTTTTGGAACTTATGACTCAAGCTGAGCCGAAGCGGCTAGCTACTCTAAATCAAAACAGAGCATTCCATCAGTCATTGAGCAGTGACCTACAAGCTGAGCTTCCTAATGCTCAAGAAATTCGAACAGGCACTTCTATAGCGCTTGAGACTGTGGACTTACAATGTCCTGGGATGGAAAACAGTCGGTTTTCCGAGAGAGAGTTTACTTTTGACTACTCCTTATATAATTCAGACGATGAAGCTCGACGTACTGGAACTAAACCAAAATGGAACATGGCAGCTCGCACTTATTCCATAAATGTCCATAATGCAACATCAGAAGGAAAAGGTACTGTAAGACACAGCTCTAGTCCTAGAGCTAGTGGTAACAATATTCAAAAAGCTAACAACAATGTGGGACATAATAATGTTAATTTGGACAATTTTATACAGAAAGATGTTTGTTTTGACAATGCTAGTCAAGCAATGGAACTAGAAAGCATTGTCGGGGACACTACAAAGGGATCCCTAAAAGATTTAATATATGCCTTTGGGAAAGCATTAAATATGATTAAAGGCATAAAAATCGACAATGATTATCTTAACAAATGTATAACATTGAAAATAGTTCCCAAGGGACTTCGTTTTTAAAATGCCTATGGGAGTATGGTTAAATGATGAAGTGTGTGATGAATTTGATGCTTTATTTAATAGTTTTGGTTTTGAATATATGAAATTGTTGATTAAAAAGAATGATGAGAAATTATGTAAATTGATTGAGAAAGTGGAAAAAATGAACAAGGCTATAATTGATGACTTGCTGTTTGACCAATGGGAAAGATTATATTTTAAACAATTTGAGATAGCCGACAAGAAGGCACAAGATATTTTTTTAAAGAAAAATAAAAAATAAATAGGGATAGTTCAGATTACAAGACTAATAGGGTGTATTTATGGAAGTATAGAAACAATGGAAGTGATGATGGAAAATTTGATAACAATGCACAATGGTTTAATATGCATAATCGGAAGGAACAATATGGGGGAAAATGAAAATTTTTATGGAGAATGTTGATACAACCAAGGGGGGAATCGGAAAAAGAATTGGAAGTGGAGAAGGAATCGACAAGGATGGGGTCAGACAAACGCCAACTATCAGAATTGGAGAGAGAATACGAGATAGAGGGGGAAGAAGTAGGAAACAGTGTATATGATAGTAACATAGTTGCATACACACTGGAGACAAACACAAATGGAATTATAAATAGTAAGGAGAATTTTAATATATACAATTACACCAGTTTAAAGGTGAGTGATGGATATTTCCAATTACTATCTAAAGGAATGAAGTATATACCTAAAAAGAAATTTAACATGGTAGATAGCTTAACTGAGATAAAAATGTTTCTCAGGAAAATCAATTTAGCTATCAAGTTTCAAAGTAAGCCTGTAATGAGAGGAAAAGAAGTGTTAAAGAAAAAAAGTAAATATATACTCCCCATGCATTCAAATGTAGCTATTTATGAGAAAATAGTAGCGAGAGAGATTTATAGTTTACATAATGAAACAAGACATAAAAAATTGATTAGTAACTTATCTAATGAACAGATACATCTATTAGAAAGGCTTAAGGAAGATAAAAAGATTAGAATAATGAAGCCAGATAAGGGAGGGGGAGTAGTCATATATAACACGGAAGAATACAATAATAAAATGTACCAAATTCTACAGGAATCAGGCAATTACACCACAGTATCTATAAATTAAATAAATATTGGATATAAACATATAGACATGTTTTTGGAAGAATGTTTACTAGATGGACGAATTACCAATGAAACCTATAAGTTCATGAGTGTTGAATATCCTGTTTTAGCAACCATAGTAGCTGTACCTAAGGTACACAAAAATATTGTAGATCCCCCGTTTTGACCCATTATATCAGGGAGCCATTCAAAAACTTTTCCTTTTGGAACAGCCATAGATAGATGGCTTAAGCATATTTACAATAATGTACCACATTTAATTAAGGACTCATGGGCCTCTTTGGGTAATTTAACATCTGATTTATGGAAAAGGAACATAGTGTTTATAACGATTGATGTGAGAGATTTATTTTCAAGCATTCCTAAACAACAAGGGTTGGAAAGTTTTTCTAATAGTATTAGGAAATACTCAAACTTGAAATGGGACCAAATTAGTCTTATAATGGAACTTATGTCTATAGTACTCGAGTATAATTATATATACTTTGAAGGAGAGTACTATAAGCAAACTAGAGGAGTAGCAATGGGGGCTGCTTGCGCCCCGATGTTTGCAAACCTAGTTATGCTGGATTGGGAAAATGAAAAAGTATTTAAAAGTGATTATTACAAGTATATTAGATATTACTCAAGATTTTTGGATGATATCTTTATTTTATGGGACAGTCCAGAAAGTATTATTAGTACATTTATTGAGTATTTAAACAGTACGAGTGAATATTTAAAGTTCACATATAATAGTAGTACGGAGGGAATAGCATATTTAGATACATATATATCTAGTGAAAATAATGGATTTAAATCTCGAATTTATAGAAAGAAAACTTTTTCCATCAATTATTTAGAATTTTCCAGCAACCACCCCTATAAAACAAAGAAAAGTATATTTAAAGGGCAGTGCATACGTGCAGCTAGAATGACATCAGTATATTTGGAGATCTAGAAGAATTAGACTTTATAAAGGAGCTCTTTAGTTCTAGAGGTTACCCTGAAAAATTACTGAATGATACAAGGATGTATGTAAAAAATGAATGGGGGAAAAATATATACCAGTTTTGGGTAAACAGCAATTTAACATGTCTAAGGTAGAAGACAACGGTTTTGATAGATACAGTAGAGCATGTATATTAGAATAAACGCCTCAGTTGAAACAAGTGAAAAATATTTTACGTAGACATTGGAATATTCTCACAGTAGATAGTGAAATCAAAGAAGTAGTTGGTGAGGCCCCGTATTTGTTTTAAAATGGGAATTAACACGAAATTGATTTTAGAAATGAACATTACAATAAAAGAAAGAAACATGCAGAAAAAGGGAACGTAAAAATGTGCTAGTTGCGGACAATGTAAAGCTATATTAGAAAGAGAAGAGATTACTCTAGATAATATCAATAAAACCAAAACTGTTTTACAGTATGGCAATTGTAACACAAGTAAAATGATATATATATCACCAAATGCATGTCATGTCCTAGTTTTTATATAGGAAAGACGGAGAGGAAATTTAAAAAAAGAATATATGAGCATCGATATGCTATAAGAAAAAAAGATTAACACTAATGCACTCTCGAGACATGTTATGAAATATGGGGATAGTCATGAATTTAGATTTGCTATACTGGAACAGTTAAGAGTGAATTACAGAGGAGGAAATATCAAAGCCATCTTGTGAGAAAGGGAAGTGAGATGGCAAATATTAACAGATGCCTCAACTACACCAGGATTAAATGATTATATAACAATTAAACCAATGTTGCAGAAATATACATAGTGTTATAAAATATTTTAATATTATTTTTAAAAAAATTGTTTTTAAGTAATGGATGGAACTATTAATAATAACTTGAAATGGTTTAGAACATACAATAGCATGCACTAGTGAAGCTGGCATTTACATGGCCACAATATTTAGATTTGACCTATGACTTATTATTACTTTCTTTGAGCACAATCTGTTATTATTTTAATATTTTAATATTTTGTATATTATGCAGTTTGCACATTTATGCATATGTATTGCACATATAGTATGTACAGAAGGTCAAACGCAAGCCCATGGAGCATCCACAGTTGTAATATGCATTATATATAAATGAACAAAGTTTAAAAGTTTAAATATTATAACTGTCTCTTATAAATCAGCATGTTTAAAGATGGTCAGTACCAATAGTTATGATAAAATTATATTCGGCAAGTCATTTCAGAACTAGTCTATTAATTAGTTTTTAACTTGTTTTAATATAGTGTATGTCTTTTAATGAAAGACTGTTTCACAGCATATTTTGGTCATTTTGGCGCCAAAAGTGTATAAATTGGGTCAATTTATCAATTCATGTATTCTGATGAATTCCACATGGTAGTGGATGAAAGCGCTTAATCGAATGTTTTAAGAAAGTTTGTTTTTTATATTTTATTCCTATTAAACTGGTAGTATTATTGCTTGCTGGTTTTGAGCTTTTCTACTAGTGTATCCGTACAATAGCGTTGTGCTCTTGATTGATTTTTGGTTGTTTCAACGCTATTTCTGGATTTATATTCTGTGGTATTATGGATACCCTAGAGGACAGTTCTTATAACAAACGTACACCACAGGTTAATGGCGATTTGTAGAAACTTCGGTTGGAGGTTTCATGTTTAAAAGGTGAAGTTACACGTCTTCTGGAACTTATGACTCAAGCTGAGCCGAAGCGGCTAGCTACTCTAAATCAAAACAGAGCATTCCATCAGTCATTGAGCAGTGACCTACAAGCTGAGCTTCCTAATGCTCAGGAAATTCGAACAGGCACTTCTATAGCGCTTGAGACTGTGGACTTACAATGTCCTGGGATGGAAAACAGTCGGTTTTCTGAGAGAGAGTTTACTTTTGACTACTCCTTATATAATTTAGATGATGAAGCTCGACGTACTGGAACTAAACCAAAACGGAACATGGCAGCTCGCACTTATTCCATAAATGTCCATAACGCAACATCAGAAGGAAAAGGTACTGTAAGACACAGCTCTAGTCCTAGAGCTAGTGGTAACAATATTCAAAAAGCTAACAACAATGTGGGACATAATAATGTTAATTTGGACAATTTTATACAGAAAGATGTTTGTTTTGACAATGCTAGTCAAGCAATGGAACTAGAAAGCATTGTCGGGGACACTACAAAGGGATCCCTAAAAGATTTAATATATGCCTTTGGGAAAGCATTAAATATGATTAAAGGCATAAAAATCGACAATGATTATCTTAACAAATGTATAACATTGAAAATAGTTCCCAAGGGACTTCGTTTTTTTAAAATGCCTATGGGAGTATGGTTAAATGATGAAGTGTGTGATGAATTTGATGCTTTATTTAATAGTTTTGGTTTTGAATATATGAAATTGTTGATTAAAAAGAATGATGAGAAATTATGTAAATTGATTGAGAAAGTGGAAAAAATGAACAAGGCTATAATTGATGACTTGCTGTTTGACCAATGGGAAAGATTATATTTTAAACAATTTGAGATAGCCGACAAGAAGGCACAAGATATTTTTTTAAAGAAAAATAAAAAAATGAATAGGGATAGTTCAGATTACAAGACTAATAGGGTGTATTTATGGAAGTATAGAAAGAATGGAAGTGATGATGGAAAATTTGATAACAATGCACAATGGTTTAATATGCATAATCGGAAGGAACAATATGGGGGAAAATGAAAATTTTTATGGAGAATGTTGATACAACCAAGGGGGGAATCGGAAAAAGAATTGGAAGTGGAGAAGGAATCGACAAGGATGGGGTCAGACAAACGCCAACTATCAGAATTGGAGAGAGAATACGAGATAGAGGGGGAAGAAGTAGGAAATAGTGTAAATGATAGTAACATAGTTGCATACACACTGGAGACAAACACAAATGGAATTATAAATAGTAAGGAGAATTTTAATATATACAATTACACCAGTTTAAAGGTGAGTGATGGATATTTCCAATTACTATCTAAAGGAATGAAGTATATACCTAAAAAGAAATTTAACGTGGTAGATAGCTTAACTGAGATAAAAATGTTTCTCAGGAAAATCAATTTAGCTATCAAGTTTCAAAGTAAGCCTGTAATGAGAGGAAAAGAAGTGTTAAAGAAAAAAAGTAAATATATACCCCCCATGCATTCAAATGTAGCTATTTATGAGAAAATAGTAGCGAGAGAGATTTATAGTTTACATAATGAAACAAGACATAAAAAATTGATTAGTAACTTATCTAATGAACAGATACATCTATTAGAAAGGCTTAAGGAAGATAAAAAGATTAAAATAATGAAGCCAGATAAGGGAGGGGGAGTAGTCATATATAACACGGAAGAATATAATAATAAAATGTACCAAATTCTACAGGAATCAGGCAATTACACCACAGTATCTATAAATTAAATAAATATTGGATATAAACATATAGACATGTTTTTGGAAGAATGTTTACTAGATGGACGAATTACCAATGAAACCTATAAGTTCATGGGTGTTGAATATCCTGTTTTAGCAACCATAGTAGCTGTACCTAAGGTACACAAAAATATTGTAGATCCCCCGTTTTGACCCATTATATCAGGGAGCCATTCAAAACTTTTCCTTTTGGAACAGCCATAGATAGATGGCTTAAGCATATTTACAATAATGTACCACATTTAATTAAGGACTCATGGGCCCTTTTGGGTAATTTAACATCTGATTTATGGAAAAGGAACATAGTGTTTATAACGATTGATGTGAGAGATTTATTTTCAAGCATTCCTAAACAACAAGGGTTGAAAGTTTTTCTAATAGTATTAGGAAATACTCAAACTTGAAATGGGACCAAATTAGTCTTATAATGGAACTTATGTCTATAGTACTCGAGTATAATTATATATACTTTGAAGGAGAGTACTATAAGCAAACTAGAGGAGTAGCAATGGGGCTGCTTATACCCCGATGTTTGCAAACCTAGTTATGCTGGATTGGGAAAATGAAAAAGTATTTAAAAGTGATTATTACAAGTATATTAGATATTACTCAAGATTTTTGGATGATATCTTTATTTTATGGGACAGTCCAGAAAGTATTATTAGTACATTTATTGAGTATTTAAACAGTACGGGTGAATATTTAAAGTTCACATATAATAGTAGTACGGAGGGGAATAGCATATTTATATACATATATATCTAGTGAAAATAATGGATTTAAATCTCGAATTTATAGAAAGAAAACTTTTTCCATCAATTATTTAGAATTTTCCAGCAACCACCCCTATAAAACAAAGAAAAGTATATTTAAAGGGCAGTGCATACGTGCAGCTAGAATGACATCAGTATATTTGGAGATCTAGAAGAATTAGACTTTATAAAGGAGCTCTTTAGTTCTAGAGGTTACCCTGAAAAATTACTGAATGATACAAGGATGTATGTAAAAAATGAATGTGGGAAAAATATATACCAGTTTTGGGTAAACAGCAATTTAACATGTCTAAGGTAGAAGACAACGGTTTTGATAGATACAGTAGAGCATGTATATTAGAATAAACGCCTCAGTTGAAACAAGTGAAAAATATTTTACGTAGACATTGGAATATTCTCACAGTAGATAGTGAAATCAAAGAAGTAGTTGGTGAGGCCCCCGTATTTGTTTTTAAAATGGGAATTAACACGAAATTGATTTTAGAAATGAACATTACAATAAAAGAAAGAAACATGCAGAAAAAGGGAACGTAAAAATGTGCTAGTTGCGGACAATGTAAAGCTATATTAGAAAGAGAAGAGATTACTCTAGATAATATCAATAAAACCAAAACTGTTTTACAGTATGGCAATTGTAACACAAGTAAAATGATATATATATCGCCAAATGCATGTCATGTCCTAGTTTTTATATAGGAAAGACGGAGAGGAAATTTAAAAAAAGAATATATGAGCATCGATATGCTATAAGAAAAAAAGATTAACACTAATGCACTCTCGAGACATGTTATGAAATATGGGGATAGTCATGAATTTAGATTTGCTATACTGGAACAGTTAAGAGTGAATTACAGAGGAGGAAATATCAAAGCCATCTTGGGAGAAATGGAAGTGAGATGGCAAATATTAACAGATGCCTCAACTACACCAGGATTAAATGATTATATAACAATTAAATCAATGTTGCAGAAATATACATAGTGTTATAAAATATTTTAATATTATTTTAAAAAATTGTTTTTAAGTAATGGATGGAACTATTAATAATAACTTGAAATGGTTTAGAACATACAATAGCATGCACTAGTGAAGCTGGCATTTACATGGCCACAATATTTAGATTTGACCTATGACTTATTATTACTTTCTTTGAGCACAATCTGTTATTATTTTAATATTTTAATATTTTGTATATTATGCAGTTTGCACATTTATGCATATGTATTGCACATATAGTAAGTACAGAAGGTCAAACGCAAGCCCATGGAGCATCCACAGTTGTAATATGCATTATATATAAATGAACAAAGTTTAAAAGTTTAAATATTATAACTGTCTCTTGTAAATCAGCATGTTTAAAGATGGTCAGTACCAATAGTTATGATAAAATTATATTCGGCAAGTCAATTCAGAACTAGTCTATTAATTAGTTTTTTAACTTGTTTTAATATAGTGTATGTCTTTTTAATGAAAGACTGTTTCACAGCATATTTTGGTCATTTTGGCCAAAAGTGTATAAATTGGGTCAATTTATCAATTCATGTATTCTGATGAAGTCCACATGGTAGTGGATGAAAGCGCTTAATCGAATGTTTTAAGAAAGTTTGTTTTTTATATTTTATTCCTATTAAACTGGTAGTAATATTGCTTGCTGGTTTTGAGCTTTTCTACTAGTGTATCCGTACAATAGCGTTGTGCTCTTGATTGATTTTTGGTTGTTTCAACGCTATTTCTGGATTTATATTCTGTGGTATTATGGATACCCTAGAGGACAGTTCTTATAACAAACGTACACCAGAGGTTAATGGCGATTTGTAGAAACTTCGGTTGGAGGTTTCATGTTTAAAAGGTGAAGTTACACGTCTTCTGGAACTTATGACTCAAGCTGAGCCGAAGCGGCTAGCTACTCTAAATCAAAACAGAGCATTCCATCAGTCATTGAGCAGTGACCTACAAGCTGAGCTTCCTAATGCTCAAGAAATTCGAACAGGCACTTCTATAGCGCTTGAGACTGTGGACTTACAATGTCCTGGGATGGAAAACAGTCGGTTTTCCGAGAGAGAGTTTACTTTTGACTACTCCTTATATAATTTAGACGATGAAGCTCGACGTACTGGAACTAAACCAAAATGGAACATGGCAGCTCGCACTTATTCCATAAATGTCCATAATGCAACATCAGAAGGAAAAGGTACTGTAAGACACAGCTCTAGTCCTAGAGCTAGTGGTAACAATATTCAAAAAGCTAACAACAATGTGGGACATAATAATGTTAATTTGGACAATTTTATACAGAAAGATGTTTGTTTTGACAATGCTAGTCAAGCAATGGAACTAGAAAGCATTGTCGGGGACACTACAAAGGGATCCCTAAAAGATTTAATATATGCCTTTGGGAAAGCATTAAATATGATTAAAGGCATAAAAATCGACAATGATTATCTTAACAAATGTATAACATTGAAAATAGTTCCCAAGGGACTTCGTTTTTTTAAAATGCCTATGGGAGTATGGTTAAATGATGAAGTGTGTGATGAATTTGATGCTTTATTTAATAGTTTTGGTTTTGAATATATGAAATTGTTGATTAAAAAGAATGATGAGAAATTATGTAAATTGATTGAGAAAGTGGAAAAAATGAACAAGGCTATAATTGATGACTTGCTGTTTGACCAATGGGAAAGATTATATTTTAAACAATTTGAGATAGCCGACAAGAAGGCACAAGATATTTTTTTAAAGAAAAATAAAAAAATAAATAGGGATAGTTCAGATTACAAGACTAATAGGGTGTATTTATGGAAGTATAGAAACAATGGAAGTGATGATGGAAAATTTGATAACAATGCACAATGGTTTAATATGCATAATCGGAAGGAACAATATGGGGGAAAATGAAAATTTTTATGGAGAATGTTGATACAACCAAGGGGGGAATCGGAAAAAGAATTGGAAGTGGAGAAGGAATCGACAAGGATGGGGTCAGACAAACGCCAACTATCAGAATTGGAGAGAGAATACGAGATAGAGGGGGAAGAAGTAGGAAACAGTGTATATGATAGTAACATAGTTGCATACACACTGGAGACAAACACAAATGGAATTATAAATAGTAAGGAGAATTTTAATATATACAATTACACCAGTTTAAAGGTGAGTGATGGATATTTCCAATTACTATCTAAAGGAATGAAGTATATACCTAAAAAGAAATTTAACATGGTAGATAGCTTAACTGAGATAAAAATGTTTCTCAGGAAAATCAATTTAGCTATCAAGTTTCAAAGTAAGCCTGTAATGAGAGGAAAAGAAGTGTTAAAGAAAAAAAGTAAATATATACTCCCCATGCATTCAAATGTAGCTATTTATGAGAAAATAGTAGCGAGAGAGATTTATAGTTTACATAATGAAACAAGACATAAAAAATTGATTAGTAACTTATCTAATGAACAGATACATCTATTAGAAAGGCTTAAGGAAGATAAAAAGATTAGAATAATGAAGCCAGATAAGGGAGGGGGAGTAGTCATATATAACACGGAAGAATACAATAATAAAATGTACCAAATTCTACAGGAATCAGGCAATTACACCACAGTATCTATAAATTAAATAAATATTGGATATAAACATATAGACATGTTTTTGGAAGAATGTTTACTAGATGGACGAATTACCAATGAAACCTATAAGTTCATGAGTGTTGAATATCCTGTTTTAGCAACCATAGTAGCTGTACCTAAGGTACACAAAAATATTGTAGATCCCCCGTTTTGACCCATTATATCAGGGAGCCATTCAAAAACTTTTCCTTTTGGAACAGCCATAGATAGATGGCTTAAGCATATTTACAATAATGTACCACATTTAATTAAGGACTCATGGGCCTTTTTGGGTAATTTAACATCTGATTTATGGAAAAGGAACATAGTGTTTATAACGATTGATGTGAGAGATTTATTTTCAAGCATTCCTAAACAACAAGGGTTGGAAAGTTTTTCTAATAGTATTAGGAAATACTCAAACTTGAAATGGGACCAAAGTAGTCTTATAATGGAACTTATGTCTATAGTACTCGAGTATAATTATATATACTTTGAAGGAGAGTACTATAAGCAAACAAGAGGAGTAGCAATGGGGGCTGCTTGCTCGATGTTTGCAAACCTAGTTATGCTGGATTGGGAAAATGAAAAAGTATTTAAAAGTGATTATTACAAGTATATTAGATATTACTCAAGATTTTTGGATGATATCTTTATTTTATGGGACAGTCCAGAAAGTATTATTAGTACATTTATTGAGTATTTAAACAGTGAGTGAATATTTAAAGTTCACATATAATAGTAGTACGGAGGAATAGCATATTTAGATACATATATATCTAGTGAAAATAATGGATTTAAATCTCAATTTATAGAAAGAAAACTTTTTCCATCAATTATTTAGAATTTTCCAGCAACCACCCCTATAAAACAAAGAAAAGTATATTTAAAGGGCAGTGCATACGTGCAGCTAGAATGACATCAGTATATTTGGAGATCTAGAAGAATTAGACTTTATAAAGGAGCTCTTTAGTTCTAGAGGTTACCCTGAAAAATTACTGAATGATACAAGGATGTATGTAAAAAATGAATGGGGGAAAAATATATACCAGTTTTGGGTAAACAGCAATTTAACATGTCTAAGGTAGAAGACAACGGTTTTGATAAATACAGTAGAGCATGTATATTAGAATAAACGCCTCAGTTGAAACAAGTGAAAAATATTTTACGTAGACATTGGAATATTCTCACAGTAGATAGTGAAATCAAAGAAGTAGTTGGTGAGGCCCCCGTATTTGTTTTTAAAATGGGAATTAACACGAAATTGATTTTAGAAATGAACATTACAATAAAAGAAAGAAACATGCAGAAAAAGGGAACGAAAAAATGTGCTAGTTGCGGACAATGTAAAGCTATATTAGAAAGAGAAGAGATTACTCTAGATAATATCAATAAAACCAAAACTGTTTTACAGTATGGCAATTGTAACACAAGTAAAATGATATATATATCACCAAATGCATGTCATGTCCTAGTTTTTATATAGGAAAGACGGAGAGGAAATTTAAAAAAAGAATATATGAGCATCGATATGCTATAAGAAAAAAAGATTAACACTAATGCACTCTCGAGACATGTTATGAAATATGGGGATAGTCATGAATTTAGATTTGCTATACTGGAACAGTTAAGAGTGAATTACAGAGGAGGAAATATCAAAGCCATCTTGTGAGAAAGGGAAGTGAGATGGCAAATATTAACAGATGCCTCAACTACACCAGGATTAAATGATTATATAACAATTAAACCAATGTTGCAGAAATATACATAGTGTTATAAAATATTTTAATATTATTTTTAAAAAAATTGTTTTTAAGTAATGGATGGAACTATTAATAATAACTTGAAATGGTTTAGAACATACAATAGCATGCACTAGTGAAGCTGGCATTTACATGGCCACAATATTTAGATTTGACCTATGACTTATTATTACTTTCTTTGAGCACAATCTGTTATTATTTTAATATTTTAATATTTTGTATATTATGCAGTTTGCACATTTATGCATATGTATTGCACATATAGTATGTACAGAAGGTCAAACGCAAGCCCATGGAGCATCCACAGTTGTAATATGCATTATATATAAATGAACAAAGTTTAAAAGTTTAAATATTATAACTGTCTCTTATAAATCAGCATGTTTAAAGATGGTCAGTACCAATAGTTATGATAAAATTATATTCGGCAAGTCATTTCAGAACTAGTCTATTAATTAGTTTTTTAACTTGTTTTAATATAGTGTATGTCTTTTTAATGAAAGACTGTTTCACAGCATATTTTGGTCATTTTGGCGCCAAAAAGTGTATAAATTGGGTCAATTTATCAATTCATGTATTCTGATGAATTCCACATGGTAGTGGATGAAAGCGCTTAATCGAATGTTTTAAGAAAGTTTGTTTTTTATATTTTATTCCTATTAAACTGGTAGTATTATTGCTTGCTGGTTTTGAGCTTTTCTACTAGTGTATCCGTACAATAGCGTTGTGCTCTTGATTGATTTTTGGTTGTTTCAACGCTATTTCTGGATTTATATTCTGTGGTATTATGGATACCCTAGAGGACAGTTCTTATAACAAACGTACACCAGAGGTTAATGGCGATTTGTAGAAACTTCGGTTGGAGGTTTCATGTTTAAAAGGTGAAGTTACACGTCTTCTGGAACTTATGACTCAAGCTGAGCCGAAGCGGCTAGCTACTCTAAATCAAAACAGAGCATTCCATCAGTCATTGAGCAGTGACCTACAAGCTGAGCTTCCTAATGCTCAGGAAATTCGAACAGGCACTTCTATAGCGCTTGAGACTGTGGACTTACAATGTCCTGGGATGGAAAACAGTCGGTTTTCTGAGAGAGAGTTTACTTTTGACTACTCTTATATAATTTAGATGATGAAGCTCGACGTACTGGAACTAAACCAAAACGGAACATGGCAGCTCGCACTTATTCCATAAATGTCCATAACGCAACATCAGAAGGAAAAGGTACTGTAAGACACAGCTCTAGTCCTAGAGCTAGTGGTAACAATATTCAAAAAGCTAACAACAATGTGGGACATAATAATGTTAATTTGGACAATTTTATACAGAAAGATGTTTGTTTTGACAATGCTAGTCAAGCAATGGAACTAGAAAGCATTGTCAGGGACACTACAAAGGGATCCCTAAAAGATTTAATATATGCCTTTGGGAAAGCATTAAATATGATTAAAGGCATAAAAATCGACAATGATTATCTTAACAAATGTATAACATTGAAAATATTTCCCCAGGGACTTCGTTTTTTTAAAATGCCTATGGGAGTATGGTTAAATGATGAAGTGTGTGATGAATTTGATGCTTTATTTAATAGTTTTGGTTTTGAATATATGAAATTGTTGATTAAAAAGAATGATGAGAAATTATGTAAATTGATTGAGAAAGTGGAAAAAATGAACAAGGCTATAATTGATGACTTGCTGTTTGACCAATGGGAAAGATTATATTTTAAACAATTTGGGATAGCCGACAAGAAGGCACAAGATATTTTTTTAAAGAAAAATAAAAAAATGAATAGGGATATTTCAGATTACAAGACTAATAGGGTGTATTTATGGAAGTATAGAAAGAATGGAAGTGATGATGGAAAATTTGATAACAATGCACAATGGTTTAATATGCATAATCGGAAGGAACAATATGGGGGAAAATGAAAATTTTTATGGAGAATGTTGATACAACCAAGGGGGGAATCGGAAAAAGAATTGGAAGTGGAGAAGGAATCGACAAGGATGGGGTCAGACAAACGCCAACTATCAGAATTGGAGAGAGAATACAAGATAGAGGGGGAAGAAGTAGGAAATAGTGTATATGATAGTAACATAGTTGCATACACACTGGAGACAAACACAAATGGAATTATAAATAGTAAGGAGAATTTTAATATATACAATTACACCAGTTTAAAGGTGAGTGATGGATATTTCCAATTACTATCTAAAGGAATGAAGTATATACCTAAAAAGAAATTTAACGTGGTAGATAGCTTAACTGAGATAAAAATGTTTCTCAGGAAAATCAATTTAGCTATCAAGTTTCAAAGTAAGCCTGTAATGAGAGGAAAAGAAGTGTTAAAGAAGAAAAGTAAATATATACTCCCATGCATACAAATGTAGCTATTTATGAGAAAATAGTAGCGAGAGAGATTTATAGTTTACATAATGAAACAAGACATAAAAAATTGATTAGTAACTTATCTAATGAACAGATACATCTATTAGAAAGGCTTAAGGAAGATAAAAAGATTAGAATAATGAAGCCAGATAAGGGAGGGGGAGTAGTCATATATAACACGGAAGAATATAATAATAAAATGTACCAAATTCTACAGGAATCAGGCAATTACACCACAGTATCTATAAATTAAATAAATATTGGATATAAACATATAGACATGTTTTTGGAAGAATGTTTACTAGATGGACGAATTACCAATGAAACCTATAAGTTCATGAGTGTTGAATATCCTGTTTTAGCAACCATAGTAGCTGTACCTAAGGTACACAAAATATTGTAGATCCCCGTTTTGACCCATTATATCAGGGAGCCATTCAAAAACTTTTCCTTTTGGAACAGCCATAGATAGATGGCTTAAGCATATTTACAATAATGTACCACATTTAATTAAGGACTCATGGGCCTTTTTGGGTAATTTAACATCTGATTTATGGAAAAGGAACATAGTGTTTATAACGATTGATGTGAGAGATTTATTTTCAAGCATTCCTAAACAACAAGGGTTGGAAAGTTTTTCTAATAGTATTAGGAAATACTCAAACTTGAAATGGGACCAAATTAGTCTTATAATGGAACTTATGTCTATAGTACTCGAGTATAATTATATATACTTTGAAGGAGAGTACTATAAGCAAACTAGAGGAGTAGCAATGGGGGCTGCTTGCGCCCCGATGTTTGCAAACCTAGTTATGCTGGATTGGGAAAATGAAAAAGTATTTAAAAGTGATTATTACAAGTATATTAGATATTACTCAAAATTTTTGGATGATATCTTTATTTTATGGGACGGTCCAGAAAGTATTATTAGTACGTTTATTGAGTATTTAAACAGTATGAGTGAATATTTAAAGTTCACATATATTAGTAGTACAGAGGGAATAGCATATTTAGATACATATATATCTAGTGAAAATAATGGATTTAAATCTCGAATTTATAGAAAGAAAACTTTTTCCAACAATTATTTAGAATTTTCCAGCAACCACCCCTATAAAACAAAGAAAAGTATATTTAAAGGGCAGTGCATACGTGCAGCTAGAATGACATCAGTATATCTGGAGATCTAGAAGAATTAGACTTTATAAAGGAGCTCTTTAGTTCTAGAGGTTACCCTGAAAAATTACTGAATGATACAAGGATGTTTGTAAAAAATGAATGGGGGAAAAATATATACAGTTTTGGGTAAACAGCAATTTAACATGTCTAAGGTAGAAGACAACGGTTTTGATAGATACAGTAGAGCATGTATATTAGAATACATGCCTCAGTTGAAACAAGTGAAAAATATTTTACGTAGACATTGGAATATTCTCACAGTAGATAGTGAAATCAAAGAAGTAGTTGGTGAGGCCCCCGTATTTGTTTTTAAAATGGGAATTAACACGAAATTGATTTTAGAAATGAACATTACAATAAAAGAAAGAAACATGCAGAAAAGGGGAACGAAAAAATGTGCTAGTTGCGGACAATGTAAAGCTATATTAGAAAGAGAAGAGATTACTCTAGATAATATCAATAAAACCAAAATTGTTTTACAGTATGGCAATTGTAACACAAGTAAAATGATATATATATCGCCAAATGCATGTCATGTCCTAGTTTTTATATAGGAAAGACGGAGAGGAAATTTAAAAAAAGAATATATGAGCATCGATATGCTATAAGAAAAAAAGATTAACACTAATGCACTCTCGAGACATGTTATGAAATATGGGGATAGTCATGAATTTAGATTTGCTATACTGGAACAGTTAAGAGTGAATTATAGAGGAGGAAATATCAAAGCCATCTTGGGAGAAATGGAAGTGAGATGGCAAATATTAACAGATGCCTCAACTACACCAGGATTAAATGATTATATAACAATTAAATCAATGTTGCAGAAATATACATAGTGTTATAAAATATTTTAATATTATTTTTAAAAAAATTGTTTTTAAGTAATGGATGGAACTATTAATAATAACTTGAAATGGTTTAGAACATACAATAGCATGCACTAGTGAAGCTGGCATTTACATGGCCACAATATTTAGATTTGACCTATGACTTATTATTACTTTCTTTGAGCACAATCTGTTATTATTTTAATATTTTAATATTTTGTATATTATGCAGTTTGCACATTTATGCATATGTATTGCACATATAGTATGTACAGAAGGTCAAACGCAAGCCCATGGAGCATCCACAGTTGTAATATGCATTATATATAAATGAACAAAGTTTAAAAGTTTAAATATTATAATTGTCTCTTGTAAATCAGCATGTTTAAAGATGGTCAGTACCAATAGTTATGATAAAATTATATTCGGCAAGTCATTTCAGAACTAGTCTATTAATTAGTTTTTTAACTTGTTTTAATATAGTGTATGTCTTTTTAATGAAAGACTGTTTCACAGCATATTTTGGTCATTTTGGCACCAAAAAGTGTATAAATTGGGTCAATTTATCAATTCATGTATTCTGATGAAGTCCACATGGTAGTGGATGAAAGCGCTTAATCAAATGTTTTAAGAAAGTTTGTTTTTTATATTTTATTCCTATTAAACTGGTAGTATTATTGCTTGCTGGTTTTGAGCTTTTCTACTAGTGTACCCGTACAATAGCATTTTGCTCTTGATTGATTTTTGGTTGTTTCAATGCTATTTTTGGATTTATGAATATTGTGAACCTGTTAGATGATTTTAAATTATTAATCAGACACAAAAATTTGGAATTATTTTTTAACGGACAGGAGGGAAGAAACATACACAACCCTTTAACTAGGAGAAGCACTTTCAACCCACCTTTACATCCCCAGCTCAAAAATTTTGAATCATTGGTGGGAAAGGAGTTAAGGGAACAGCTTATGTACAATAGAGTGACCCCTAACTTAACAATGGAGGAGAGAAAAACTTTGCAGGAATCTAAGGAAAACAAAAATCTTTGAATTATGAAACCGGACAAAGGTGGGGGGGTTGTTTTAATGGATCACATTGTTTATGAAGGTAAAATGCTGGACATACTTAATGATGAAGAAACTTATGCTAGAGTGTCTTTGAATTAAGTCAACATTGCGTACAAGAAAATACAAATGTGCTTAAATGATTTACTGCTTGAGGGGCTCATAGACATGGAGACATACAATTTTTTAAAGGTTGACAAACCCAGAGTTCCCTCTATCTTTGGTATACCCAAGGTACACAAAAACACCTTGGACCCACCACTTAGGCCTATTGTCTCGGCCGATGGATCAGTGACAGCACCTCTAGCTAAATATATAGATTCAAAACTTAAAACAATGGTTTTAAATAATGCCAACATTTTAAAAGACTCCTGGGATTTTTTAAGACATATAGATAACACTAACTTAAACAGCACACATAGTTTTATCACGTTGGATGTTGTAGACTTATTTACATGTATCCCACATGATGTAGGTCTCTTATGGTTTGAAGAATTATCCCTTCAATGTATTTTGTACTTGTATAGTTTTGATGGATTTAGTCCTGAAGAATAATTTTATATTCTTTCAGGGTGAGTACTTTAAACAATTGAAGGGAGTAGCAATGGGGGCACATTGTACCCCCATTTATGCAAACATCATTCTTTTATATTGGGAGAACAAATACATTTTTACTTCAGATTTTAAAAGTTATTGGAACCTCTATGGGCATTTTCTTGATGATATATGTCTGTTTTGGAACAACTCAGAAAATACATTTCTGGAATTTCTGGAATACATTACTAACACTACTCATTTTTTACATTTCACATAGCAAATTAACAATACTGAATTGGTTTACTTGGATGTCATTATACAGAGGTTTGGTAATGGTTTTAAATCTAGGATACATAGGAAACAGATGTTTTCTAATTCCGATTTACATTACACTAGTGCCCACCCCCCATATCAGAAAAGAGGGGTAATAAAAGGTCAGTTGGTGAGGGCTAGTAAAATGACCTCCGATTATCAGGATTTTCAGAATGAATGTAAATATATTATGGAAATGTTTAAAGCTAGAGGGTATCATGATGATTTCTTATCTTATACAGAGGTCATGGAGACCAGGGCTCATAGATTTGCTCCCATCTTGGGTAAAACTCTGCCTTCTTTGGATATGGCTACACCTAATGGTGATGGTGATGAAGACCGGGGTAAATTTTCATCCGCCCTAGTTATTACTTATAGTGGTGAAAGCAACTTAGTGAAAAGGGTAATAAACAATGAATGGAATAGATTTTCCAGGTTATCAGATTTAACCTGCATATTTGAAAAAACACTTAAATATTTATATAAAAAAGGTCGAAATATTAAAAATATACCAGAAGGAGGTTCACACAACCAAAACTATGGCATTTGTTCCAGTAACAAGAAGGGAACACACAAGTGTGGAAACTGCCTCCAATGTTATAACATCTGGAATGGAGATGTTTTGTTTTAAAATGTAGAAACAAACATATTGTGACCAAAGGGTTTGCAAATTGCAGTACCACTAGTGTTGTTTATATTGCCCTGTGTGGGTTATGTTACTCTTTCTATGTTGGTAGGACAGAGAGAAAGTTAAAACAACGAATATACGAGCATGGGTATGATATATGAAGAAAAATGACAACAATGCCCTGTTCAAACATTCACAAATATGTGTAAATGCTGTGTTTAAATTCTTTGTGATAGACGTTGTACCCACAGACCCCAGGGGTTACCCTGGGAGACCCGGCTTGAATACAGGGAGTTATACTGGCAATTGGTGTCGGATGCCAGTAACCATCAAGGGTTAAATGACATGGTATCTTTAAAGCCAGTTCTGAAACTTAGATCTGCCAAACTATAAATCACAATAGTACAATGATGATTATTACATTAATTTTAGCAATATTTATACATATATTTATATATATTTTACACAGTTCATTGATTTATTTATGTATTTATTCTTGCTTTTTCCACTAGATGATGCTATTTCATGCTATTTATTTTATCATTTTCTACATGGTTTTATATAAATGTTTTTATAAAATATTTATATATGAGAATTTTAAGCATTTTATGTGGATTACTTTATGCAAAAACACCCTGTTTGAAGCAATTTATATTACAAGTTTTAGACTGATTGTATATGTCACAAGTTTTATTTGTCTCATACATTCTGTATTTTAATTCATTTTTACTGAACTTTCATTGTTAATTGATCAATGCTTCTCATTGGTTAATTTCTGTTTGAAAATGTGCTTAACAAGACTTTTGGGATAGTACATGCCTATCTGATGAAGTTTGTAAGACGTAAACTTAAAGGAAACTGTTTTTACAACATTTATGTGCATTTATGTGCTTTGTGCTTTTAAGTCACTGTGTTCGTGTGTGCTTTGGATTAAATTTCTGTTGAGTGGACCAGCTGGTTTCCAGTGCCTTTCTATAGGTCATCAGTGCTTTCTGTGCATTTTTACCACTTCTATTAAATTATGCTTTTTACCCAGTTGTTGTTTGTTATTTTGAGCCAGGCGTCTGGATACAAAGATAAGCGACCCCCGACTGCCTCCAGAGTGGGATAGTCAGGCCTCCTTTCAGGAGAGCTAGTAGAGCTTCCTAAAGAACTGATCTCTGTCACCCTGATTTTGTGGACCCCCTCTGCCACGAGGGCGACGTCTTCCATTATTGCCCCCTCCTCTGCCCATGGAGGGGGGTTCGCCACATGTGTCCAGAAAGGCTCATTGGGCTTTTCGGAACCACATCTTTCCTCCCTTTTGACCCTTGGGGTAGGGACGGCAGAGTCTTTCCTTCCTACTCACACCTGGTGAGAGTTTTCTTAACTTTGGCCCCGAAAAGGGATGAGCCATAAAAAGGGATGTTGACAAAGGATGACTTAAAGGGCTCTGCAAAGGAACATAAGCACATCCAGGAGTGTCTCCTAGGAGCGATTCCTGTACCCGCTACCCTACTCGTTCCATCAGCTGCATATGAAATCAGATGCATGGATGAGTTCACTATGGAATTAAGGGTAGCAAGCTGGGATGTAACCTTGTCTGTAGCTCCCTCAGCTACCGTACCCTGTAGAGTATCTCCAAGCTCTTTAAAGAGGTCTATTTTGCAGTCTTGTAAAATGTGTGAGGTAGTTCAGTGAATGCATGGCAAACATCACTGAACTAAGCATGCACTTCCCGCATCTATCCATGATCCTAAATTCTTTGTTAGGAGGATGGAAAGAGGAAGAAATTTCTGACATCTCCTTTTTGGTGGCTGCTGCCACCACCATGGCATCAACAGGCGCTCCCTTTGAAAGAAAATACTTGTCGTGAGGGGCAGAAATAAATTTATTGGGCTTCCTAGGGACAGGCTCCATGGTGTCCGGAGACTCCCACACCCTTCATGAGACCAAGTCCATAAGCTCATCAAGGGTGGAGACACCCAAGAGGTGGAGGGCTGTGACCCAAAAGCTTTCAGGAGGACCGACTCATCCTCAGTAGGGTTGGTGGGCTTCCAGCCACCCCTCTGCTTCAAAATTTTCAAGATATCTGCAAATGAAATATCTTCAGAGGGGGACCGTGGGGACCCTTCTGACTCCTCCAAGTCAGTGTCAGATGTGACAGACTCCTGCGGGGAGTCTAGGTGCTTCCTCTTGCAAATTCTCTTCCTGGGAATCTCATCAGTGGGAGTTTCTGGTGAGGTCTCAGAAGAGCAGGGACCACACAAAGTGGCTTCCTGAGGCTGAGGTTCTCTACTCTTCAAAAGGATCCATGAGGCAAAAGTAGACACAGGTGCTTTTGGGGAAGAGGTAGTCGGCCCTGAAGTTGTGGATGTCCTGGGGGACATTACTCTCCTCGTGGCTTCAAAGACACCTCTGCTCCAGTGGGAAGGAACCCCTGGATCCGAAGAAACAAATGATTCCCTCGGCACCAGGACAGCAGGCTCTGAACCAGAAGTAGCAGCTGAACTCATCCAAGCCAAGGCCCCGAGAGGTAAAGTCAGAACTGAAAGATTGGTGTGACTATCCTCCCCAGACCCGACTGGCGAGTAATGGCTCCTAGACTCCTCAATGGGCTCCGAGGAAGCCCCATTTCCAAAGGCTCCACAATAATCAGCTCCAACTCCTCCTGCTCCGAAGGACCTGTATGGCTCGGAGGAGGAAAAGAAGAAGATGGAGGAACAGTTTTCAGTTCCGAAACCAGTTGGGTCGAAGACGATAAAAATTTTGTAAACGTGGGTGCTGTAACAACTTCTGCACCACACAATCCACATCTAAATCAGATAGGCTTATCAAGGACTGAGAACAGTGGATCGAGGGTGCCACTGATTGTAAAATAGGAATCTTAAGTACTTTGGAGACCGGTTCCAGGACTGGGGACTGGCTCCAAAAAGCTAAGACGCTCGTGTCCGAAGGCTGTGGAGTCAACATCATTGTCTTTTTAGATGTTGTCGGATCCGATGAAGAAGACTTAGAGGACTTAGTAGATTTCGGGGATTTGCCAGTTTTGTCATGGTTGCCCAAAGCTTCCTGAAAAGATGATTTTACTAGCCTTCTATCAATCAATTTCCTTTTTCTTTCATGCAGAACCCTGCTACTAAAAGAATGGCAGATGGTGCAATTCTCTTGTAAGTGTAGGGCACCCAAACAGTAGACACAATTGACGTGACTATCAGTCACAGAGATCTTTTGTCCACACTTTTGGCATTTTTTAAAACCAGACTTGTGTGATTTTTCCTGATGATCCATAATAATAATTTGCTTCTAAAAGCACATCAAAAAAAAAAAAACAAGGTATAAAGTCACACAGTCTAGTGTTCAACAAGTCCAAAAACCACAAGAATTTTAAGATATAAGCAGCTGTTAAAACAACTGCCTTTAATTCACTAACGAATCTAATTATTAATAGCTAGAACACACTCTTATGGACTGTAAACTACTAACTACCTAGAAAAACACACTTCAATCCACTAAACACTGTTATTAATACAGCCCTTAAATAAAACAAATGGGCTCTATAATACTAACGAGAGTTTATTTATTTATTTTACATTTGTTGACCGGGCTAGTCTAACTGGATACATGTCCTTTTTCAGTAGAGGCCCGGGGAGAAAAGCTCCAAACAGTTAAAAAAAAAATATATATATATATATATATATATATATATATATATATATATATATCTAATGTACAACAACATACATGTAATATTGAACAGAGGATTTCAGATAATATTGGTCACTTCACTGTTAGCACATTCTTTCAGTTCATTTCTATTTACAGAGCAAGTCAAAGTGTTTTTAAGACAGTATCTGGTTAAAACTATTCAAGAAAATAATTATATCTTGCTTACTTAGCTTACATTCTAACTTCTTCAGAAATAAGTAACAAGGAGTGAGAGGTAGAATGGAAGAAGAAGAAAAGAGAAACCATAGCAGTTACAGTAAAGGTTAGTCAGGGTTACAAGGACAGAGCCAGTGTGATTTAAGGTAGATTTTGAGCTTTTGTTTGAAGATAGTTAGGGAGGAAAGTGATGTTACATCACTAGGAAGAAGGTTCCAGTGTCTCCCGGCTGCATTTGAAGAGAGCGTCACCAGCCAGGTTTTTGGATTTGCTTCTACTAACTAGTAGTTTATTAGAGGAGCGTAAGGTTTTTGGAGGGAGTGACAAGGGAAGATAGTGTTGGAGTATTATGAGGCTGGTACAGGGTCTTATGGATAATTGTAAGTTGGTTAAACATAAGCTGATTCTGGAGTTCCAGCCAACCTAGTTGTTGTAGATTTTGGCAGTGATGGCTTCAGAAGGGTTTTCCAGTGGCAAATCTGGCAATGTTGTTCTAGGATTTAGCCAGTTTTAGAAGATTATTCTTCGACAGGTTATTATAGATAGGAGAAGCATAGAGAAGTGTAGATATTAGCTGGGAGTGGGCAATAGTGTATCTGGCAGGTGAAGTAAGGAAAGGTCTGATCCTGCAGAGGGAACCCATTTTTTTGTTGACTGTTTTTACTGTATTGTTTATTTGTGTATCAAAAGTGAGGTGGTTGTCAATAGCAACACCTAAGACTTTGGTGGTTAAGTCAGGTGTTATGAGTGTGCCATTGTTAGATGTAACTGTGAAATCTATTTGTGTGGACTTGTGGGTAGGAGTGAAAAGTAGGAGCTTAGTTTTTTTTGGATTCAAGAGGAGGCATCGTTACAGAAACCATGTTTCTACTTTGCTAAATACTGTTTGTGTTTTTAATTGCAGTTCAGATGAGGAATTGACTGAGCATATTATTGTCGAGTCATCTGCATATTGTATACAGGTAGCCTGAGGGATTGCCAATTGTAAATCACTGATGAAAATACAAAAAAGGAGAGGGCCTAATATAGAGCCCTGAGGTACACCTATTGTAACAGGCAGATGAGAAGATAGGTGATTCTCCCAGAGCACTGCTTGCTGCCTACTGCTGAGGTAGGAACTGAACCATTTTATAGCCTGAGTATCAAGAGAAAGAGATTTGAGAATATTTAAGAGTAATTGGTGATTAACCATATCAAAAGCTTTTGAAAGATCGATAAATAGATCAGAGGTAAGAATATTGCTGTTTTTATTTTTGTTGATGGTGTTAGAGAAGGATAGGAGGGCGGTTGTAGTACTGTAGAGAAAGATAGGGGGCAGTTGTAGTACTGTGGAGAAGGATAGGAGGGCGGTTGTAGTACTGTAGAGAAGGATAGGAGGGCGGTTGTAGTACTGTAGAGAAGGATAGGAGGGCGGTTGTAGTACTGTAGAGAAGGATAGGAGGGCAGTTGTAGTAATGTAGAGAAGGATAGGAGGGCAGTTGTAGTACTGTAGAGAAGGATAGGAGGGCGGTTGTAGTACTGTGGAGAAGGATAGGAGGGTGGTTGTAGTACTGTAGAGAAGGATAGGAGGGCGGTTGTAGTACTGTGGAGAAGGATAGGAGGGTGGTTGTAGTACTGTAGAGAAGGATAGGAGGGTGGTTGTAGTACTGTAGAGAAGGATAGGAGGTCGGTTGTAGTACTGTAGAGAAGGATAGGAGGGCAGTTGCAGTACTGTGGTGAAGGATAGGAGGGCGGTTGTAGTACTGTGGGGAAGGATAGGAGGGCGGTTGTAGTACTGTGGAGAAGGATAGGAGGGTGGTTGTAGTACTGTGGAGAAGGATAGGATGGCGGTTGTAGTACTGTAGAGAAGGATAGGAGGGTGGTTGTAGTACTATGGGGAAGGATAGGAGGGCGGTTGTAGTACTGTAGAGAAGGATAGGAGGGCGGTTGTAGTACTGTGGAGAAGGATAGGAGGGCGGTTGTAGTACTGTAGAGAAGGATAGGAGGGCGGTTGTAGTACTGTGGAGAAGGATAGGAGGGTGGTTGTAGTACTGTAGAGAAGGATAGGAGGGCGGTTTTACTACTGTAGAGAAGGATAGGAGGGCGGTTGTAGTACTGTGGAGAAGGATAGGAGGGCAGTTGTAGTACTATGGAGAAGGATAGGAGGGCGGTTGTAGTACTGTGGAGAAGGACAGGAGGGTGGTTGTAGTACTGTGGAGAAGGATAGGAGGGCGGTTGTAGTACTGTGGAGAAGGATAGGAGGGCGGTTGTAGTACTATGGAGAAGGACAGGAGGGCGGTTATAGTACTTTAGAGAAGGATAGGAGGGCGGTTGTAGTACTGTAGAGAAGGATAGGAGGGCGGTTGTAGTACTGTAGAGAAGGATAGGAGGGCGGTTGTAGTACTGTAGAGAAGGATAGGAGGGTGGTTGTAGTAGTGTGGAGAAGGATAGGAGGGCGGTTGTAGTACTGTAGAGAAGGATAGGAGGGCGGTTGTAGTACTGTAGAGAAGGATAGGAGGGCGGTTGTAGTACTGTAGAGAAGGATAGGAGGGCGGTTGTAGTACTGTGGAGAAGGATAGGAGGGCGGTTGTAGTACTGTGGAGAAGGATAGGAGGGTGGTTGTAGTACTGTGGAGAAGGATAGGAGGGCAGTTGTAGTACTGTGGGGAAGGATAGGAGGGCAGTTGTAGTACTGTGGAGAAGGATAGGAGGGCAGTTTTAGTACTGTAGAGAAGGATAGGAGGGCGGTTGTAGTACTGTAGAGAAGGATAGGAGGGTGGTTGTAGTACTGTGGAGAAGGATAGGAGGGCGGTTGTAATACTGTAGAGAAGGATAGGAGGGCGGTTGTAGTAGTGTGGAGAAGGATAGGAGGGCGGTTGTAGTACTGTGGAGAAGGATAGGAGGGCGGTTGTAGTAGTGTGGAGAAGGATAGGAGGGCGGTTGTAGTACTGTGGAGAAGGATAGGAGGGCGGTTGTAGTACTGTGGAGAAGGATAGGAGGGCAGTTGTAGTACTGTAGAGAAGGATAGGAGGGCGGTTGTAGTACTGTGGAGAAGGATAGGAGGGCGGTTGTAGTACTGTGGAGAAGGATAGGAGAGCGGTTGTAGTACTGTGAAGAAGGATAGGAGGGCGGTTGTAGTACTGTGGAGAAGGATAGGAGGGCGGTTGTAGTACTGTGGAGAAGGATAGGAGGGCGGTTGTAGTAGTGTGGAGAAGGATAGGAGGGTGGTTGTAGTAGTGTGGAGAAAGATAGGAGGGCGGTTGAAGTACTGTGGAGAAGGATAGGAGGGCGGTTGTAGTACTGTAGAGAAGGATATGAGGGAGGTTGTAGTACTGTAGAGAAGGATAGGAGGGCGGTTGTAGTACTGTGGAGAAGGATAGGAGGGCAGTTGTAGTACTGTGGAGAAGGATAGGAGGGTGGTTGTAGTACTGTACAGAAGGATAGGAGGGTGGTTGTAGTACTGTAGAGAAGGATAGGAGGGCGGTTGTAGTACTGTGGAGAAGGATAGGAGGGCGGTTGTAGTACTGTAGAGAAGGATAGGCGGGTGGTTGTAGTACTGTGGAGAAGGATAGGAGGGCGGTTGTAGTACTGTAGAGAAGGACAGGAGGGCGTTTGTAGTACTGTAGAGAAGGATAGGAGGACGGTTGTAGTACTGTAGAGAAGGATAGGAGGGTGGTTGTAGTACTGTAGAGAAGGATAGGAGGGCGGTTGCAGTACTGTAGAGAAGGATAGGAGGGCGGTTGTAGTACTGTAGAGAAGGATAGGAGGGCGGTTGTAGTACTGTAGAGAAGGATAGGAGGGTGGTTGTAGTACTGTAGAGAAGGATAGGAGGGTGGTTGTAGTACTGTGGAAAAGGATAGGAGGGTGGTTGTAGTACTGTGGAGAAGGATAGGAGGGCGGTTGTAGTACTGTAGAGAAGGATAGGAGGGCGGTTGTAGTACTGTGGAGAAGGATAGGAGGGTGGTTGTAGTACTATGGAATGGCCTAAAGCCATTCTGGCACTCAGCAAGCAGGTTGTTTTTAGTTAGATGGCCGAGAAGTTGATTATGCATGCATTTTTCCATTATTTTTGCTAAGGGGGAAAGTAGGGCTATAGGTCGATATTTACAGTGTTCATTAGAGCTCCCACCTTTGTGTAGGGGGATAATGTGAGAGATTTTCCAGATTACTGGAATTGTTCCCTCACTAATGGTTCTGTTGATAAGGATGGCTATAGGATAGGCTATTGCTTTAGCTGTTTTCTGCAGGTATTCCGCAGGTAGTTGGTCAGCTGATGTAGTGCAAGGCTTTAGTTTATGTAAGAGTTTACAAATATAGTGTGTTGGGATGGTAAAGCTTTAGAAACACACTCTAAAAGGCTATAAGCGTGTGTTAAAACACACTTCTAAACTACTAACACTGTGCTAAGGCACACCAATAAAAGGGAGGGGAATAACAAAGGCCTAATAAACGAAGGCCAACAAGGATATAAAAGGCACTATACAAAGTTAAACTACACACTAATACCAATATTTAAGGTTATAAATTGCAAGAAAAAACATTAATAAAGATACATTTTTCAGTACTGGCCCGAGCTTTGAGGAAACCTACGATCTGTTGCAGCGGCAAACTAGATCTGGGGTAACTCAAGGTGCATCATGGGATAGGGACTTGGCCTCGAGCTGTCTGAAGACCTCGAGCTTTGTAGTTGGCTGACTCGGAGCCGAAGATCGGCTCCAAACCCATCTGTAAGAATGAACGTCGAGATAGAACAACTTCACATTTATTTTTTTTTAACTTTCATTCACTACAATCTCTGTAAAGAGCATTCCTAGTGTCCCTTCTTTTTCTAATCATAATCATGTTCTGATATTATTTTTCACAATTTTCTTTCATTTTTTCCTGTGTAGAATTCTTCATATATCCAAGCAGTCTTGCAATGTTTCAGACTCCAGGAAACATTAGTAGAATTAATGCAGACTTTGTACAAGAACTCAGTGACACAGAGTCAGTGCACGCTTTGTACAATGACTCAGTGGCACAGGTATATGCAGTCTTGGAAACATTAGTAGAATTAGTGCAGGCTTTGTACAATGACTCAGTGGCACAGGTATATGCAGTCTTGGAAACATTAGTAGAATTAGTGCAGGCTTTCTACAAGGACTCACTGACACAGAATTAGTGCAGGCTTTGTACAAGGACTCTGTGACACAGAATTAGTGCACACTTTGTACAAGGAGTCAGTGACACAGAATTAGAGCAGGCTTTGTACAAGGACTCAGTGATACAGGTATGAACAGTATTCAGACTCACAGAGGGGTTCCAAGCATGACTGAGCGTACCAGCGTACAGATCTGAGACCACTCCTTTAAATATGGGTGATAAACTACAATTACAAACAGGTCAGCAGCACTGCTGTATTCAGATGATGTGGCATTACAAGCAGATTCTATAGGATCTTCACCAAATGATAGGGGACTAGAATATAAAACTGAAGGCACACAGGTCATGGCAGCAAATGGGGGAAATCAGAAGAAGCTGAAAATGGAGATAGGAAAATACTGGAACAAGTTAACAGCATCAAGTATCTGTCAGGTGTAGTTGAGGAGAAGGGAAGTCTGAGTGAGGAAGTCAAAGCTAGAATCAGAGGGGTTGCAGCGAACTGGCACAAAGCGTCAGGGTAAGGTATGACAGAAAAATGCCAGAGATGCTGAGGAATCATGTGACAAAACAGTGGTGTGACCAGTGCTTCTGTATGATACAGAAACCTGGGCAGTGAAGGCACAGTGTGTGACAAAGCTTTAGATGATGCAGATGAAGTGCCTGAGATGGGTAGTAAGACATATTGTGGGACAAATAAAAAAATGAGAACGTCAGAGTATAAGCCAAAGTACCTCCTGTTGCAGATAAGACCAAGGAGAAAAGATTATGGCAATTTGGTAAAATGTGCAGGAAAGCAGGAGATGATTTGGTAAACAAGAACTGAGGAAAAGAGGAAGACGGCAAGACGAGATGAGGGTATCCAGCCAAGAGATGAACGAATTGTGCAAAACTAGAGCTGTGATAGTCAGGCATGGCTGTCAAAAGAAGATAAGAGATTGCTGAATTGAGAGATGTGGCGACAGTTGGCATGACATCCTGACACTGTGAAAATAAAGGGGCAAAAATACAGATGATGATGATGATGGTGAATGTCTGTTCTTGATTTGACTATAACTAGTAAATTCATGCCTATTTGACTTAATAGCACTGATTATGTTTGAACACAATTCGAGGAAACAATTGCCTATGGCTTTATCTGACCAGAGCACAAATTTCTCAGCTGAATAGAAGTTACAGAGTTTTGCGTCATTATTTTTGGTCTGTCCCAAATAAAACTTGAGGGTTTCTCACAAATCTTTGAGGCTTGAAGTCACTAACAATCCTCTATTCATTTACAGAGCACTCTGCAACACATTTCAAATGTTTCAACTGCATCTAGAGCTATCAAACCTAAGATAAGAATATTTTCTTGATTTACTACACTCACAGTTGTTTTATACAGTGATCACTACTATTTTGAGCATTTTTAAAGCATTTATTTTATTTTGTGGCAAAAATAGTCATTTATCTGTTGGCTTTTCTAGTTCTGTTTGCCTCCTAATCACCTCACAGAAGGGTGAATTAGCCAGGGACTTAGTTGTTTGGTAGTTGTTTGTTGTTTAGTCTACACTTGAGAAGTGCTTTTGCTGTGTTTTACAACATCCATTTTGCAGCAGAAAGTCCTGAGCTGGTCTCTCTGAGTTGGGAAGCACAGCGGAAAGCTGATAGTTTGGTTGTTTATTGGCCAGAGCGTATAGGAGTCAGCTTTCAAGCTTTTTTTCTCTACTATAAATCAAGCAAGTTTGCGCTAAGCAGCCCATCAAGCAGTGGTAGCTAGCAGTGCTCTGTATAGTAGCAAACACCTATATTGTTGCAATTAGGTCTGAAACCTGTTACATAGTGTGGCATTGTGCAGAACTGAGCTTACAGCAGCTAACGCATGCATCAAATAGCACTACCATATCCTATAACTATATAATGATAAAGTATATATTAGAATATGTTTAGGTTCGAATGGTCTGGGGTCAAACTGTCCACTAAAAAGTTCCATAGGCAATACATATACATTTATACATGAAATTGCATAGAAATGCATTGGGGTCAAACTGTCCAGGGTCGAATAGTCCTGTTCATAGGTTCATAGGTAGGTACTAGGCTATTGGCCCTAGGGCCTATATAAGCCTAGCCAAAAAGGTACCCTGGCTTTCGCCATCCAAAAAAATTATTTTCCTGTGCCCCTGTCGAGCAGAGCCACAGAAGTGATCCCTGGGGTGAATATCCTATTTCCCATCCAATCATCAAGATTTTTCTTGAAGAGTGCTAATGAGCTCTGTTTGACATAGATAGGTAGTCTGTTCCAGAGTATGGGATGTCTCTGGGACAGGAATCTATCCCTCCATGTTCTGTTTATTGTGGTGACAAGGTTTAGGTCCCTAGAGCGTGTAGCTCGGAGGGATTGGGATTTCTTTAAGTGCAGCATGTCCAACAGCTCTGGGTTTGACATAGCTTTTTATGTTAGGCAGAGATCGCCTCTGAGTAGGCGATATACGACAGAGTAAACCTGGAGTTTTTTGAGACAGTCTGCATACAGCATCTATTTGAGGCCAGTAATCCTCTTTGTGAGGTATTTCTGTGGCCTTTCCAGGTGTTGTAGATGTCTTGTGAGGTACATACCAAAAGGGGTGTTGCTCTCTATAATGGGTCTAATGAGTGATGAGTAGAGGGGAACAATGACCTCTATTTTTTCTGGATGAGAAACCTTTTGTGATAAGGTGAGCCACATAGAAGGATTTCCTGAATACTGTGGTGATGTGATTATTAAAGGAGAGACTACTGTCCACCTGTGTCCCAAGGTCTCTTATCACACTTTCGGCGTTAAGTAGACTACCACTTATGTGGTAGTTCATGGGTACAGAGTTTTTGCCAAAGGGGATGACAATACACTTTTTGGCATTGAGCTTCAGGCCATGGCTTTGACACCAGTCATCTGTCTCAGTGAGGCCCTTTTGTAGTATGTCCACATCGTTAAGAGTTTCGATTATGGCTCCTAGTTTGCAGTCATCTGCAAACTTTGTTAGCCAAAGACCTTCTGTGTTAGCCTGTACTTCATAGAAGTAGATACCAAAGAGAAGAGGACTCAGGACTGAACCCTGTGGTACTCCTCTTGTCACTGGTCTGAAGTCGGATTTGGAGTCTGCTACTTTCACAGTGTGGGTTCTGTCCATGAGCCAGTTGGCAACCCATCTTGTGACATAGGGATTTATACCTAGTTTAGTGAGCTTATCTAGAATTCCAGAGTGGGGGATGGTGTTGAAAGCCTTGGCAAGATCTAGATAAGCTGTGTAAACCACCTTACCGTCATCTGTGGCTTTGGTGACTGCTTCAAAGAAGTCAATCAGGTTTAGGAGACATGATCTGCATTCTACAAACCCAAACTGGGTAGGGTCCACATTTTGGAGATTACCAATGTCTTTGTTTATGAGTTCCATGATGATACGTTCCATGGCCTTGCAGACCAGGCTCTTCAGGCTAATGGGGTGGTAGTTCCCAGGGTCCATCGTGGCTCCCCCTTTGTGGAGTGGGATAACCGTCGCAGTGCGCAGTGGGCACAAAGCCTGAGGTGAGGCTATGATTGAACATGGTACTTAGGTAGGGTGCCAGTTCATTCTGTAGTTCATGTAGAACACAGCCTGGGATATTGTCAGGTCCCATGGATGCTGTGTTCTTGGCTTTGGAGAGTTTTTTTACCTGTGCAGCTATGATTACAGGAACTTTGCATTCTTCCGGTATAGAGATGGGCCCTCTAGGGGGTGAGAGGGGGGTAAAGTTAGCACTGAACCTATCTGCCAGGATGTTGGCAATATCAGTCGGTTCTGTATATTTAGTGCCATTGTGCTGTAACTCAGAGCAGATCTGAGTGTTGCCATTGACATTCTTGACATAGCTATAGAATGCTTTGTGGTTGTCTTTAGAGTCAGTGGCAATTTTGTTTTCGTAACTAGCTTTGGAGGATTTTATGAGGGATCTCAGCTTCTTACTGAGGTTGACCAGGGAGTTCCTCCAGTCATGGGATTTTACTCTTTTTTGCAATAGTTTCTTTCTTCTGTTGTAGAGTTTTTTTATGGCAGGGGACCACCAGATTGGCTTCCTTTTTTTGGAGGATAGCATCTTGGTTCCATTAGGGATAGCATGATCCATGCACTCGTGTAAGTGCTTATAAAGTGCATTTGTGTAGGATTCAGCAGTTGTACCTCTATTGTCCATCTGCATGGGTGTCATGAAGTTTGCCACTTCTGTCTTAAGAAGTGTAAAGTTGGCTTTGGAGAATTTTTTTACGGTGGTTTCCCTAATTGGAGGTGGGGGCGGGATGTGGATGTCTAGGGTGATTAGCTTGTGGTCGGATCTGACCAATGAGGAATTGACCTCTGATGTGGAACACCGGTTGCCCATGTTGGTAATGACCAGGTCTAGGATATTGCTGCCCCTGGTGGGAGTGTGAATAAGTTGATCCAAGGCGTTGGAATTTATGAATTCCAGAAAATGTTGAGCAAAAGAGTTGGTACATGAGTAGTTTTCCCAGTTAATGGTAGGGTAGTTGAAATTGCCCATTATTAGGGTGTTGGGTTGTACCCTAATACTTTCCAGTGTATCAATAAATGAGGAGTGGGAATCCTGGGGCATGGTGGGGGGTCTGTAGCAAGCTACAATTTGGATTGCAGTCTTGCCCAGAGTTAGTTGCACTTGGATAATCTCGGATGCATTATGCTGAGCAACTAGCCTGGAGGTGTGAATATCCTTAATGAATATGGACACGCATCCACCTTTAGTGCTTCATTCCAGGTTAGGTGGCCGAAAGGTGTGGTATGAATTATAGCCTGGTAATGCAGGGGTGCTCTCTGGAGCTTTGAACCAGGTCTCTATCACTGCACAGATGTCGATGTTCTCCATTTTAAGGAGTGCCTCGAGTGAGTGCATTTTGAGGTTTAGACTTCTAGCATTGAGTAGCATTACCCTCAGATTTTGCTTGCTTGTACCTGTTACAGTGGTGAATTTGTCATTTGAACCTTGCCTAAAAAAGGCACTACAGGGGTGGCAAGAGCCTTTGCCAGTATCCGGAATCCCAGGGGCGACAGGTGCAGGCCATCTCTGGCAAAGCATCATGGTCTGTCGATCATGTTGTCCCAGGCAGACAAATACTGGATCCCCTTAGAATGACACCAGAAGCTTAGCTAATTGTTGAAGTCAATCATTTTGTCCTTGTACTGTGGTATCATTCTGGGTGATGGCAGGATGCTACTCAGGGCTAGGGCATGCCTGCCTGGGCTACAAGATCAGAGAGCTCCTCTATGTCTCTTTTCATGTAGTCCAGGGAGGTACATCTCAGGTCATTCACACCAACATGGACAATGACAGTGTCATACTTGTACTTGTTGTGGAGTGACCTGAGTGTGTGCATTATGTGGTGGATCCTGTCACCTGACAGGCAGCTGACAGTAACTTTCTCCTTGTTTAGCCTGGTGAGTGGAACATCAGTGTACCTGACTATAGAGTCACCTATGACTAGAGTGTTGGGTGCATTGTTAGGGTCTATATTATAACACCGAAGTTCAAAAACTTCAAATGTTATAATATCGAACCCTTTAGTGCGAAAGCTGAGAATAGCGAAGCCTCGGAACATCAAAATTTTACCTAGGGTAAGATTTTGGTGGTCCGTAGCATCGCTATTTACAGCAGTGTGGTGCGATGGTTACGGACCGGGTTTAGAGAAGTGAGCAAATGGAGATTACGGATTGGGTTCAGGTAAGTGTGGTGCGATGGTTATGGACTGGGTTAAGGTAAGTGAGCGAACGGACTGGGTTAAGGTGAGTGTGCGGTATTTAGGGACTTTAGGGTTAGGGCGCGGGTGAGGTGAGTGTGCGGTAGTGAAAGATTTTAGGGTTAGGGGCGGGTTAAGTGAGTTAGGGTTAGGGCGCGGGTCAGGAAAATGTGCGATTGTGTGGACGTGAGGGTTAGGGTGGGGTAGGTGAGTTAGGGTTAGGGAGCAGGTAAGGTGAGTGTGCGATAGTTAGGGACCTTAGGGTTAGGGTTGGGTTAAGGTAAGTGGGTAGCTAGTGGTGTATGTCTGGTTTAGTGTAGGGTTTCATGAAGTGTATGTGTGTGGATTATTTATTTTGGTGTGCTTGAGTTGTGTGTATGTTTGTCGGAACAGCAAATTTTTTCCCAGTGAAAAAATTTGCTATTCTGACTGTTCGGTTTTCTGGTGTTTCGATTAAATGGGGTCGATATTATAACATTAGATGTTTTTAGACTTCGATGTTATAATATAAAGCCCGTTGTTATGCCTTATGGGCTGTGGTTGAGTGGCACACTGTGTTTGTGGGCTATGTGTCATTTGGGTTGTGTTGGGGGGGTGGAGTTTGCTTGTGTTTCTGCTTTGGAGGTCCCTGATGCTTGGGCAGGTTTTTGTTGAGAGCCTACGTGAATGTAGGTGTGTGTTTTGTGTTTCTATGTGTGTGTTTTGGTGGTGTAGGTTTTGAGGGACTATGTGATGAGTGTGGTGTGGTGCAAGTGTTTACCTTCTCCTCTTGACTGTCTAGTCCAGTCTTGGGTGGAGAGAGCTTTGCTTCCAGTTTGGCTATATAAGTGTATCTCTCACAGGTTGTAGTGTTGGATGGTAGGAGGAGAGGGTTGTCTGTGTACATGAGGCAATTGCTGCATTGCCCCAAGATGCCCAGATTCATCAGGTAGACAGGAGAAATCACTGGGAGCTGACCCTTAGACATGCCTGGATAGGTGCTTATTTATTAAGTACTAAAAACTGCTTTCCTCTAGACAAGTGAGGAAAGTTGAGTGTTGTAGTAATGTGTAGCTTATTTAGTGCTTACAACGAGTTCTGAACAAGTGCTGAGCTCAAGAAACAGATTTGAGTGCTGAAACAAGAAAACTGGCTAGTTCTAAGAAACAAAGCTAGAAGGCTTCCCTCCAACACAGACAGGCTTGGGGACTCAGAACAGAAATCTGAACTTCACTTGTGACATAAACACAACATGCTAGAGGGTAGATATGTGTCCCAAAGGCTCCCCTCACTATGGAATAGGCTCCCCATTCATGTTAAACAGAGTTCATCCCTGACCGTATTCAAATGAAACCTTGACAATTGGATGGGAAATCGTAAATTTATCCCTGGATTGGCCCCCATGTCCCTTATGAACACAGACCACCAATCAGAAATGTTTTATCCTAATTAACATCTGCCCTACAAATCCTTAGTTACCTCCCTACTAACACTCTCACCCCACTCCCGTACAGATGCTCATGATACTTAGGGAGCCAAATGTTTTAGAGTGCATGGCTAGGCTTCTAAGGGCCCTTGTGGTTGCTAGCCTAGTAACGACCTATGAACCTATGAACTTATGAAACAATGATAGACATTTGAGTTTCAGGCTTCGTATCCTTCAGAAAATACATGCTAATGCAAAGCCTGCTTTTTCTGACAACTTTCTAAGTTTATAAGAGCAATATTTAAAATTTGTCCCTGATTTTGGGCCTTTGTCCCCCATTATTTTTGGTTCTGAACAGAACTCTTGTGTTAAAAGGTTGAAAGGTATGTCAGAGAACAATGGGACTGCCTGCAAGGTTTAAGAGTTCAGCTAGAAAATATTCCTGGAATTCAGAAAGGTTACCACCATTAACACTCAATGGGCAATACAAGATTGGTCATCAGCCTGATGGTGGTAATCTGCAATTCAGAGACAAGGTAAAGCTGCGCCAAGCAGCACCTCATTAATGTCTCATTATGTCTCTGAATGGAACACTGTCCTGTCAGACCTTACACAGCAAGTTTCCTGCAACTAAGTTCTCCCTCCTGTGCCACTCATCAGGAATCTCGCTTAAGAACTAAGCTGAACAGTGCTTCCACAGATGGGACTTGAGAGAGACTTTTTTTTAAAACTTTGTTTAAAATTCCATGAGATGGGGCACTCATAGGACAGTTTCATGAGGGGTCATGTGCCCATGTGTGCTCCATCTATCGCCACCCCTGGTCATAAGTCATGAAGAAAGGCCTAATAATAAACTCTAGATCTTATGTATCTTTGTTATGTACACAACTATTTTTTGCACAATTAATGCTATTTTTGTAATGTACAAGCATGTCTATAGGGGGCTCAATTGCTCCTACAGCTGCCAAACTGCTCATGAATATAGCAGAATGAGAAGCTTTTGCACAGCAACAAATTATTTCAAGATAATGTCGAGTTTTAAGTACTATACAGAAATTACCTGGTTATTTCTTGCAGGATATAAACAATAATCAGGTTGGTTTGTCATTTACTAGCCTACAGAGAACCAGATTGTTTTGTTCTTTGACGCTTGAAGGTCAAGCTGCATATATGAATTACATGTATACAAATTCAGTACTAACGGCGCTAGTAATGGTCTCTGTATTTGACAGAACTATTACCACCTGGTGAATTTTATCAAGTCAAGACTATTACTGCCTTGGATGAGGATGTTACAGTTGTCACAAGGGATCTTAGACAAAGGATCCTGAGTAGAACGTACTTACTTTAATAGTTTAAACCAGAAACAGGACAGACAGATCCAGTGGTAAAATGGAAGTGGAACAAGGGTTAGAGATATCACTGAGGTTGACACAGATGACAAGAAAATTCTCCTCCCCATGTCAGTAAACTTATCCTTGTCTCATTGGTAAACTATAATATAGATTACAGGTCCCTGTTATTCCCCACAGGGAAGTCTTTTCATATGACAGAACAAAGGAAACAGGTTGGTTTTCTGTAACCGTGTGTACCAGAACAATAGTTTAAGACATAAAGATGCCTTTCTGTGTGGAAAGTGTAGCACTTGCCCTCAGACTGGTGTAAAACTATACATCAGATTAATTTTCTTTGTAGCAGATGGTACTA
The DNA here is from genome assembly GCF_019279795.1 of Protopterus annectens. Classification (NCBI taxonomy): domain Eukaryota; kingdom Metazoa; phylum Chordata; order Ceratodontiformes; family Protopteridae; genus Protopterus; species Protopterus annectens. The sequence goes on from NC_056751.1 coordinate 752,801,400, forward strand.
TACATATATGTTGGGGCCAGTAGCATATGCACTCAGTTGTCAGTAGCCACTTCTTCAGTGGTATGTAAGACAAATTAATTGGAAGTTAAGGACTAGGGTAACTAAGCATTTAGTGATATCAGGCGAAATGTCAGGTCCAAGCTGGTTGCAGGACATTTTAATGTACTACACGGAAGGAATATAAAAGGTCTATATCCCTGTCTTAGCAATCCCCTCTGTTGATCAGGGAAGATAATGTGGAAGACTTAGATTTTGGAATAAAGTATTTCAATTAAGTCCATTTATCTTTGGTTTAGTGACTTTATTTTGTAGTAATAAAAATGATGTTATTTTAAGAAATGCAGTAATGCTGAGCATACGTTCATAGGTGTATATTAGGCTAACAACCACTGAGGCCCTTAAAAGCCTGACAGTGCTACTCAAATGTGACTCAAATTTGATCTATACTTGATTTATAGGGGGTGATTTACTGACTGACTCTGTCCATCTGAAACATAGGAGCCAGACCAGGGGTGAATTTCTGATTACCCATCATCCATTGGTCCAAGTTGCCTTTAAGCAGGGATAGGGAGGAGCTCTGCCTCACATGGATGGGGAGCCTGTTCCACAGAGTAGGAATTCTCTGAGAAACATGCCTGTCCAACATGAGCGTATTGATGTCCTGTAATATTTTGATACTTTTATGGTAATTTTCCTCTATTAAATTTCATAGCAAACGCTAATTCATATGTCTTCCTTTTTCATTATAATCTTCTCTAATTTTACTTACAGCATTAATAATCAAATCACATTTATTCAAAACTGTTGCAGTTGCTTTAATGCCTGCTTTCCATCTAATGTCAGGAAGGTACTTCGTAACTAATATATTACTGTGCCTGTTGCTAAAAGCATGAATGTTAAAAAGCATTCAACAAGTTAACAGCAAAAGGAAATACATATTTTACACTGACGGTTATATACGTGACACATCAGGCATGGCATAAGCAAACAAATGAAAGTAACCAGATAAGGTTAAAGAGTTCATCACATATTATTTTGAGAAGATAAAATAGCTTCTCAAATATAGAATTTGCATATTGCTCAAAATGATTAGTGAGAAATAGGGTATGAAAATGCACACACACACACACAAACACACACACACACACACACACACACACACATATATATATATACATATATACTATACACACGCACACACATGTATATACATATATGGTAATGAGTTCTACTACAATTAAATCTCACCACTTTCTTAAAATGACAATCCTTATTCTGCCAATATGCACACTTCTCCAACGACACACCGAAGTACTTCTCCCATTAATATTGTTCATTTTAATTTTTTCTTGTCTCTTTGAATTCAAAATGGATGCCTCCATAGGTTCATAGGTTCACAGGTGTGCACTAGACTAATGGCTCTGGGGCATTTACAAGCCTAGCCATAGGATTACCCTAGCATTGTGCCACCCGACCTTAGTTCCCAGTGCTTCTGTAAAGTAAAGCCACTGGAGTTATTCCCAGGGTGAATTTTCTATTTCCCATCCACTCATCAATATTTCTCTTGGAGAAGGTCAGTGAGGTGCTCTGTTTGACATGTATGGGAAGTCTATTCCATAGCATGGGCAGTCTCCTGGTTATGAACCTGTCCCTCCAGTACATTCTGTTGAATACAGAATACATAGAGGCTGCCATACATTCTTTGAATATATCCTGGTTGTTCATCACATTTTTATTCCACATCTCATGCCAGCCCTCTGGTGTCTCAAATATGGTCAAGACTTATTGTATTGCTGTGTTATGTCTTCTATACATTGGTAACCACCACTTACCATAAAATGGAATAGGCTACATCTATATGGGGTTGGCTCCATGAGCCCATGTGATCATGTATAATAACGTTAAATTTTCTGAGTAGATACTGGCATACACTTATCATTATTTGACGTACTAGCTCACCTATCAGCTTAATGCATGATACCAAGTGGATTAACTAACACTGTTTGAGATGTACACCATGGTATCAAATAAGTAGGGAGGGTGGCCTAACGGTTAAGGTGTTTGCCTTGCAAACACAAGGTGCAGGGTTTGAGTCTCACAAGGGATAATTGGCTAGGCTTAAAATGGCTCGCAAGGGCAGTTAGCTTAGTACTAATCTATGAATCTATGAATCTATATCCTAAGAATATTTAACTGTTATGTTTTAATGTGATGCATCTCCAGCGTTTTTGAATGCTATTGGATTTGCTACGTATCCTGCTATCTGATGTTCATAGCTACCCTGTTATTATTTGAGCCTTGTCAAGAGGGGCTTTTTACTGGCTTATATTTTTACAAGACAGTTTTGAAAATGCTCACGTAAATAGCGGATTTTTTACAGTCCCTTTAGTTATTTTAATAAGTTGTTAGGCATTTGCTAAGAGATTATTATTGTCTTATGTATTTTTAAGATTGTTTGAAATTGTTCACGCAAACAGCGGAACATTTTTAGTCGTGTCAACATGGCCTATATTTCTCGTTAATCGATAACAGTTTTATATCTGGCTAAGTTAATCCTTGGCTAATTTTGGACAAGCATTATATAATATTATTATTATAAGGCAAGCAGGCTATATTAAAAGGCAAGTGGACTATATTGTTATACAGAAATCCTTTAACACTATACTTGCATATGTTGAATTGATCTAGCGGGTATTATTCTTGGCTAATGGTGAGCTACGACATGATGCATTTTTGTCCTATGGACTTATAAACGATGAATAGACTAATGATTTTTCTAGAGTATTTAGTTTTTGAGATTTACATATTATATGCTTTTATAAATGACAGCTAATAAGTTCTATTGATGAATGTTTTGGAGCACATTTTGGTAACTAAGTATACATGCTTTAATATGGGCCATACTAAATACCATGAACTTGTTCTTTAAACTGGAGAATGATTATTGTTTTAATTATTCAATTATTAATTTGATAATTGTGTAATTGGTACTTGTCTTTTGTATATAAGTAATGAGGTTTCTTTGTTTAATTGTAACCTGATGAAGCGCACCTGTGTGTGCGTGAAAGCGCTCGTTCTACAATAATAAATTTTTCAGTTTTCATGGTGGTTCCTTGCAGTTTTATCTATCTTCATTTTGCTTTTTTCGTGGTGGAAGGAACCTTTGGATGGTCGGCATTTGCTTACTGCTATTAGTTTTGCTGTTTTTGTGCCTAGCCGACCATTACATGATGGAAATGCCTAACATCGAATTGGACTACAATCCAACAGGTACTTTGGGAACCGATAGTTGGAATTGTTTGTTTTATCAAAAAGACAATCCGCTTTTGAATTTGGACATTAAATGTGATGCGTCTGTAAATACTGCCAGCAGTAATGAGAATCTGCATGACTTCTTTGGTCAGTTGAGAAACTTAGAGAATGATTTATATCGTTTGCACAGGCTTGTTTGGCAAAAGAGACACTTACAAGCCTGCCTTCATTTTAAAGTTATCCCCCGCGGCATGCGGGTCCTGTGCATGCCGAGTTACGGGGATAGCCACCCTGAGCTACTACGTAAATGGCAACAGCTTAATATTGAGTTCGGCAACAAATATATACATCTGTTACTGGACTATTTTTCTCCTATTGAGGCTGAGCTCCTAACCAAGGTGGAGGAACAACATCAGTTTCTCACCACGAATTACCAAACGGAGTTCTGTACTTCAAAAATACTTAATATGAACAAGCAATTAGCCCTCTATAGCAACAAACTAGAACAAGTTAAACTCAAGAAATTAAGACGCGACCTCCAGGATTTCCAGTTGGGTCGCATCTTTGTTTGGCCAAGGATCAATCAAAAAGAGGTATCCCAAACTGTCCATATATCTGAAGCTTCTTAGATGATGAACAATGAACCTGATGCCTCTGCTGAATTACTGGATACCCGCATGATGACAGATAGTCATTTAGGCGATATTATTGACCATGGGTCTGGTCAATCTAACACCTCCTTACCCTGCAATCAACAGGGTCTGTCTCATAATGCTAACTTGGGTGCTAAACCTAAGGCCAACAATCCGAACAGTACTTTTGTTGCACCGGTGCCTTTAAACTTCCCTCTTCCATACAAGAGCGCAGTACGCACGCGCTCAATCAGTCGGGGAAGAATAAAAAGAAAGATGTCAGGAGAAATGCCAGAACGGAGAAGGAAAGCAAGGAACTGAATTGTCTATTTTTCAACTTAACCTCGAGGACTTTTTCAGCAGATGAACAAAGTATCCTAAATAAAGGCCTGTCGTTTATTCCTTCTAAAGGGAGTACATCGTCCGATACTCTCATAGGTCTACGCCTCTTTGTAAGAAAGCTGTCGCTGAAGGTATGGTTTAAGGACAATCAATCAGACAATTCTGAGCTTGATTATGAAACTTGTATCTGTAAAAGGAAAAGTTGCTTTGTACCTCCAATACCACCAACTGTTGATTGTTTCATGCGTGCATGTGAACGTGAGTTCTATTCTTATTATGATCAAGAGAAACATAAAGGTATTTTCGTTAATTTAAACCATGTACAAAGATGTTCCTTAAATAATCTATGCCATGATATGAGCCTAGTTTTTAAACCAGCTGATAAGGGAGGGGGAATTGTTGCATTAGATACTGGTTTTTACAAAGAACTAATGTACGACATGCTTAGTAACGATAAGGCATACAATGTTATAGATAGGTCAAAGATAGTATCTATAATCAATTATGTACATGATACAATTTATGACCTGCTTATGACTAGATCTATAGACAAAGCACTTTATGATTTTCTAATGATAGATTCCCCCCTCATTCCCTTGATAAAGGGACTACCTAAGTTACATAAAAATGAGGACCCTCCCCCATTACGACCAATAGTATCAGGTGAACACTGGGTCACTGAAAATGCTTCACTATATGTGCAATCTAGACTTGGGCCCATGGTTAATGCTGTCCCTACTATTTTGAAGAACTCTTATGATCTTCTAGATGATTTGAAACAAGACGTAGTTAGGAATAACATCAATGGAGGTACTCTGTTAGTCACACTGGACAGCAAAAGCTTATTTACCAGCATCCCCAACGATTATGGCCTTGATGCGATAAGGTCCCACTTAGTTGAGCTTGGTAATATCGATAGCAATGAGATAATGAACATCTGTTGCCTATTGGATTTAAGTCTAAATAATAACATCTTTCTGTTTGACCATAAAGTTTATGCACAGACATGGGGAGTAGCCATGGGCACTCCCTGTGCCAATGCTTATGCTAATCTTGTGGTCTACAGATGGGAGAAAGAGTTCATATTTAATGACCCTAGGTTTAATAACGTCATCCTTTACAGACGCTTTGTAGACGACGTTCTGATGCTTTGGAATGGAGATATACACATGCTGAAGGAGTTCATATGCTATATGAACTCAACTACTTCATTCTTTACCTTTACGGATGAATGCTCCTTTACAAATGCCAATTTTTTGGATATTACTATTATTAAAGAAAATAATTATAGTTTAACTACCACTCTATACAGAAAACTGTGTTGGAAAAATAGTGTTCTTCACTATGATAGTTTACATCCGCGTTATATATTTCGTAATATTGTAAAAGGCCAGATGACTAGAATACTCAGAATTTGTAGCGACGAACAGGATGCTAGGGAATTAATAGAACATCAAAAGGAATATTTTTTAGATATATGTTATCCGGTTGATCTAATAAATAGTGTAACTGATGCTCTTTTTGAAATGCCATCACATACAAGAAGGTTAGGCCATTCTTTCTCTAAAAGAGAGAATAATAAGGGGGTTGTGTATGGAATTAAATATACTAACGATGTTGAGCAACTAATTAGGATTATTAGAGGTAATTGGAAGATACTGCTATCAGATCCCTTTCTTTCACAATTAGTAGGGAAGAAACCTATTTTTAGATATAATAATTGTCTAAACATTAAAAGACTACTTTGCAAAGAAAAACTAGATGTTGTTCCCATTGATATAACAGCCAACTTTAAAACGGGTACCTTTGCATGTGGCAGATGTTCATCATGCAAATATATTAGTAAGATCCAACTTCTCAATGTTTCAGGCATTAATATGGTTTTTAAACCCACTTTTTATGCTACATGTGACACACAGAATGTTATCTATCTTGCAACGTGTAATCAATGTGATGCATACTACGTAGGGATGACATCGCGTAGACTGAAGGATCGTATTTACAACCATATTTACGACATAAAGAAGAGCAATCTTACTAATGCTCTAGCTATGCATTGTCATGATAAATCCCAACATAGTTTCAATTTTCTGGTCTTGCAAGTAGTTAATCCAAATAGGAGAGAAGGGGACCATTTAGGCACCATTGAGTTGTTTGAACTAAAGTGGATATTAAGATTAAAAGCCCATTTTCCACCTGGACTTAACTCGACGGTCAGCATCCGTCCTGTTCTTTTAGGAGCTTTATAACATACTGATTCCTTCTCTTTGGCCCCTCATATCTATGCAGTTTATACATCCATAGAATATACATACAGGCTGCCATACATTCTTTGAATATATCCTGGTTGTTCATCACATTTTTATTCCACATCTCATGCCAGCCCTCTGGTGTCTCAAATATGGTCAAGACTTATTGTATTGCTGTGTTATGTCTTCTATACATTGGTAACCACCACTTACCATAAAATGGAATAGGCTACATCTATATGGGGTTGGCTCTATGAGCCCATGTGATCATGTATAATAACGTTAAATTTTCTGAGTAGATACTGACATACACTTATCATTATTTGACGTACTAGCTCACCTATCAGCTTAATGCATGATACCAAGTGGATTAACTAACACTGTTTGAGATGTACACCATGGTATCAAATAAGTACATTGATTATAAATATATATCCTAAGAATATTTAACTGTTATGTTTTAATGTGATGCATCTCCAGCGTTTTTGAATGCTATTGGATTTGCTACGTATCCTGCTATCTGATGTTCATAGCTACCCTGTTATTATTTGAGCCTTGTCAAGAGGGGTTTTTTACTGGCTTATATTTTTACAAGACAGTTTTGAAAATGCTCACGTAAATAGCGGATTTTTTACAGTCCCTTTAGTTATTTTAATAAGTTGTTAGGCATTTGCTAAGAGATTATTATTGTCTTATGTATTTTTAAGATTGTTTGAAATTGTTCACGCAAACAGCGGAACGTTTTTAGTCGTGTCAACATGGCCTATATTTCTCATTAATCGATAACGGTTTTATATCTGGCTAAGTTAATCCTTGGCTAATTTTGGACAAGCATTATATAATATTATTATTATAAGGCAAGCAGGCTATATTAAAAGGCAAGTGGACTATATTGTTATACTGAAATCCTTTAACACTATACTTGCATATGTTGAATTGATCTAGCGGGTATTATTCTTGGCTAATGGTGAGCTACGACATGATGCATTTTTGTCCTATGGACTTATAAACGATGAATAGACTAATGATTTTTCTAGAGTATTTAGTTTTTGAGATTTACATATTATATGCCTTTATAAATGACAGCTAATAAGTTCTATTGATGAATGTTTTGGAGCACATTTTGGTAACTAAGTATACATGCTTTAATATGGGCCATACTAAATACCATGAACTTGTTCTTTAAACTGGAGAATGATTATTGTTTTAATTATTCAATTATTAATTTGATAATTGTGTAATTGGTACTTGTCTTTTGTATATAAGTAATGAGGTTTCTTTGTTTAATTGTAACCTGATGAAGCGCACCTGTGTGTGCGTGAAAGCGCTCGTTCTACAATAAAAAATTTTTCAGTTTTCATGGTGGTTCCTTGCAGTTTTATCTATCTACATTCTGTTGATTGTGGTAATGAGGTTGAGGTCTCTGGAGCGTGTGGTGTGGAGGGATTGGGATTTCTTAAGATGTAGCATTTCTAATAGAGCTGGGTCAGACATGACTTTGTAAGTCAAGCAGAGATCACCTCTAAGTAGGCGATATGACACAGAGAATAGTTGGAGTTTTTTTTGTCTGTCTATATAGGACAAATGTTTAAGGCCTAGGATCCTCTTTGTGAGGTATTTTTGTGGCCTCTCCAGTTATTGTAGGTGTTTAGTGAGGTACATGCCAAATGGAGCATTGTACTTGATGACTGGCCTAATGAGGGAAGAGTAGAGGGAGACAATTACCTCTTTCTTCCTGGATGCAAAACCCTTAGCAATGTGATGTGCCACATAGAAGGACTTTCTGATCACAGTGGCAATGTGGTGATCAAAAGAGAGGTTGCTGTCAACCTGTGTTCCCAGATTTCTTATAACATCTTCTGTGTTCAGTGGACTACCATCAATGTGGTAATTCATGGGAACCTGTTTTTTCCCAAAGGGGATGATGACACATGTTTTGGCATTGCGCTTAAGGCTGTGGTTCTGACACCAGTCATTGGTCTCAGTAAGGCCATTCTGTAGGATGTCAACATCACTTGGGGAGTTAATAATAGCTCCCAACTTGCAATCATCTGCAGACTTTGTCAGCCAGAGTCCCTTCATGTTGGCCTGGACTTCAGAGAAGTAGATACCAAACAGGGGAAGACCCAGCACCAAACCCTGTGGGACACCACTCGTGACTAGTTGGCAGTCTGACTTGGAGTTAACTACTTTCACACTGTGGGTTCTATCTGTGAGCCAGTTTGCAACCCACCTAGTGATATACAGGTTGATGCCTAGCTTAGTGAGTTTTTCTATGATTTCTGAGTTGGGAATCGTATCAAAGGCCTTGGCCATATCAAGGTAAGCTGTATGAACCACCTTGCCTTCATCCACAGCTCTGGTGACTGACTCAAAGAAGTCGACCAAGTGGAGCAGGCATGATCTACCCTTCACAAAACCAAACTGTGTGGGATCCAGAGTTTGGAGATTCCATATATCCTTGTTTATTAGGTCCATGATGATGCTTTCCATATCTGACTCGTCAGGCTAATGGGGCAATAGTTCCCAGGGTCTGTAGTCGCTCCTCCTTTGTGGAGAGGGATGACTGTAGCAGTGCGCCATTCGGTAGGGAGAAAGCCTGAGGGGAGGCTGTGATTGAATAGGGCACACAGGTGAGGTGCCAGGGATATTGTCAGTCCCATAGAAGCTGTATTCTTGGCCTTTGACAGTGCTGTTTTAACCTGGGGAGCAGGAATACTGGGTGCCTGGCACTCTACTGGTATTGTGATTGGTCCCTGGGGGGGAGGGGTAAAGTTGGCACTGAATCTGTCAGCCAGTATACTGGCAATATCTTTTGGCTTGGTATAGGAGGTACCATTGTGCAGTAGCTAGCTTTAGAAGATTTGATGAGGGATCTCAACTTTTTGTTGAGGCTGATAAGGGAGTTTTTCCAGTCTTGGGACTTCACCTTATTCTGCATCAGTTTCCTCCTTCTGTTGTAGAGTTTATTTATGGCAGGGGACCACCAGATTGGCTTCCTTTTTTTGGAGGAGAGTATCTTGGTTTTATTGGGTATGGCGAGATTCATGCATTTGTGTATGTGTTCGTACAGTGCATTGGTGTATGATTAGGCAATCACGCAACTATTCTCAATTTGCATGGGTGCTGTGAAGTTAGCCACCTCTGTTTTTAGGAGCCCAAAGTTAGCTTTGGAGAAGTTTTTCACGGTGGTTACCTTTGCATGGGGGGAATTTGGATTTCCAAGGTGATTAGTTTGTGTTAGGATCTAACCATGAAGGAGCTGACTAGTGATGTAGAGCAATGGTCACCCATGTTAGCAATGACCAGGTGAAGGATGTTGCTACCTCTAGTGGGGGTAAGAATGAGCTGGTCTAGGGCACTGGAATTAATGAACTCCAGGAAATGTTGGGGAAGTTTATTGGTACATGAGTAGTTTTCCCAGTTAATGGAGGGGTAGTTGAAGTTGCCTAGTATGAGAGTGTTAGGTTGGACCCTAATATTCTCCAGTGTGCTTAGGAACATGGAGTGTGAGTCTTGGGACATGGTTGGGGACCTATAGCAGGCTACGACCTGAATCACTGTCTTACCCAATGTTAACTGCACCTGAAGTATCTCTGATGTGTTATGTTGGGCTACCAGTCTGGAGTTGTGTGCATCCTTTATGAATATAGAAACACCACCGCCTTTGGAGCTTCGGTCCAAGTTCTGGGGCCGAAAGGTGTGGAAAGAGTTATAGCCTGGTAGTGTAGGGGTGCTTTCGGCTGCCTTGAACCAGGTCTCTGTTACAGCACAAATGTCGATGTTCTCCATTTTAAGGAGTGCTTCGAGTGAATACATTTTGAGATTTAACTGCAAAAACAGGAATGCAGGCAATAGGGCTTGAGGCACGCACACAGTAGTAGTTTCCAAAGTTTATTCTTCAGACTTTGCTTCAAACAAACAATAAAAACAATAAAAAACAGTAACCATAAAGCGCTTTTCATCTCACCCCTTAGTGAGACTTCATCAGACCGTTTAGGTCAGTTTTTCTAATATGAGTGAAAATAGGTGCTGCGTACAGTACTGTGGAGAGAAGGTGACTCTGGGCAAGGGTGACTCTTGCTTGGTGTGAGAGAAAGTTTTTGTGCCTATATAGTGCAACCATTTTTTTTGTGAACCAATTTGATGGTCTGTAAGATGTGGATATCAAAGTGAAGATTGTTGTCAATTTCAATACCAAGAAGTTTTGTGTGGTCAGAAGGGGAGATGGTAGTGCCGTTTTTAGAGGTGTTGGAAAAGGAGAGGACAGCTTTTGATGTGTTAGGGGAAAATAGTAGTAGTTTTGTCTTATTGGGGTTTAGGATTAGTTGGATACATGAGATCCATTTTTCTACATAGTTAAAGGTTTCCTGGGTAAGTTGCTGTAGAATGGTGGGAGATGAGGCAGTGCAGATCAGGGTTGAATCATCTGCATATTGAATAAGTGTGCCATGCTGGGTAGAACTATTCAAGTTGTTTGTGAAAATAGGAAAGAGATGTGGGCCCAGTATAGAGCCTTGTGGGACTCTTATGGTAGTTGGAAGTTGGGGGGATAGTGCTCCTTGCCATTGGACAGATTGTTGCCTGTCAGATAGGTAGCTTCTGAACCAGGCTATGGCAGATGGGGTGAAAGATAGCCAGGCTAGAGAATCTAGCAGAATGGAGTGAGAGACCATGTCATATGCCTTTGAGAGGTCCAAGAAAATGGCTGATGTATATCTGTTGTCATTCCTGGGAAGGTTAACTTTATTAGAGAATGAAAGAAGAGCAGTGATTGTGCTGTGATGTGAAGCCATGCAAAATCTGAAGGTAATGCTACTCAATGCTAGAAGTCTAAACCTCAAAATGCACTCTCTCGAGGCACTCCTAAAAATGGAGAATATCAATATTTGTGCAGTAACTGAGACCTGGTTCAAGGCTCCAGAGAGCACCCTTGCAATACCAGGCTACAACTCTTACCACACTTTTCGGCCACCAAACCAAGACCGAAACACTAAAAGTGGAGGAGTGTCCATATTCACCAAGGATATTCACACCTCCAGGCTTGTTGCCCAACACAATGCATCTGAAATTCTCCAGGTGCAACTAACACTAGGTAAGACTGCAATCTAAATTGTAGCTTGCTACAGATCCCCAACCATGCCCCAAGATTCTCACTACACCTTTCTAAACATATTGGAAAATATTAAGATACAACCAAACACCATAATACTGTGTGATTTCAACTACTCTGCCATTAACTGGGAAAACTACTTGGGTACCAACACCTTTTCCCAACAGTTTTTGGAATTCATAAATTCCAATGCCCTGGATCAACTAATCCATTGTCCCTCCAGGGGCTCCAATATCCTAGACCTGGTCATTACCAACATGGGAGATAGATGCTCCACACCAGTGGTCACCCCCTCATTGGTCAGGTCTGACCATAAGCTAATCACCCTTGACATCCACATCCCACCGCCACCCCCCAGTAAGGAAACCTCTGTAAAAAACTTCTCCAAAGCCAACCTCATGTTACTCAAGTCAGAAGTGACAAACTTCATGACACCCATGCAGACGGGAGATGAAAGTTTGACTGCTGAATCCTACACTAAGGTACTGTACGAGCACATCCACTTGTGCATGAATTGTGCCATCCCAAATAGAACCAAGATGCTCTCCTCCAAAAATAGGAAGCCAATCTGGTGATCCCCTGCCATAAACAAACTATACAACAGAAGGAAGAAACTGTTGCAGAAAAGAGGAAAATCCCAGGATGCAAAAAAACACCCTTACTAGCCTCAGTAAGAAGCTGAGATCCCTCATAAAATCCTCCAAAGCTAGTTACAAAAATAAAATTGCCAAAGATTCCAAAGATAACCACAAGTCATTCTATCGTTACGTCAAGAATCTAAATGGCAATGCTCAGATCTGCTCTGAGCTACAACATAATGGCTTTAAATATACTGATCCCAAGGATATTGCCAATATCCTGGCAGATCGATTTTAGTGCCAACTTCACCCCTCTCTCACCCCCTAAAGGGCCCATCTCAATACCAAAAGATTGCCAAATTCTGGTAATCACGACCACACAGGTAGAAACTGCACTCACTTAAGCTAAGAATACAACATCCATGGGACCAGATGACATCCCAGGCTGTGGACTACATGAACTACAAAATGAACTGGCACCTCACCTACGTGTCATGTTTAATCATAGCCTCACCTCAGGCTTCATGCCCATTGAGTGGCGCACAGCTACAGTTATCCCGCTCCACAAGGGTGATCCAACTTGGATCCCGGGAACTACAATCCCATCAGTCTGACGAGCCTGATCTGCAAGGGCATGGAACACATTATCATGGAACTTATAAACAAAGACATTGGCAACCTTCAAACACTGGACCCCACCCAGTTTGGGTTCGTGAAGGGCCGATCTTGTCTCCTGAACCTGACTGATTTCTTTGAATCAGTCTCCAGAGCTGTGGACGAGGGTAAGGTGGTCCACACAGTCTATCTGGACCTTGCCAAGGCCTTCGACACCATCCCCCACTCTGGAATCATTGATAAACCTACTAAACTGGGCATAAATCCCTATGTCACTCGATGGGTTGCCAACTGGATTACTGACAGAACCCAGACTGTAAAAGTAGCCGACTCCAAATCCAGCTCCAGACAAGTGACAAGTTGAGTACCTCAGGGTTCAGTCCTGCGACCACTCTTGTTTGGCATCTACTTCTTTGAAGTACAGGCTAACACTAAGGGACTCAGGCTAACAAAGTTTGCAGATGACTGCAAACTGGGAGCCATTATTGAATCCCCAAATGATGTGGATATTCTACAAAAGGGGCCTTAAAGAAACAGATGCTTGGTGAAAGAGCCATGGGCTCAAGCTTAATGCCAAGAAATGTATAGTTATCCCCTTTGGGAAAAAACATGTAACCATGAATTACCACATAGGTGACAGTACACTAAACACCGAAAGTGTGATGAGATACTTGGGGACACAGGTGGACAGTGGTCTCACCTTTGATAACCACATCACCACAAAAGTCAGGAAATCCTTCTATGTGGCACACATCATCACTAAGGGCTTTTTCATCCAGAAAAAAGGAGGTCATTGTCCCACTGTACTCATCCCTCATTAGACCCATTATAGAGTACAACGCCCCATTTGGTATGTACCTCACAAGACATCTGCAACAGCTGGAAAGGCCGCAGAAATACTTCACTAACAGAATCACAGGCCTAAAGCAGGTGCCCTATGCTGACCATCTAAAAAACTCCAGCTATACTCTTTGGCATATCGTCTACTCAGAGGCGATCTCTGCTTAACATACAAGGCCATGTCAAACCCTGAGCTGTTGGACATGCTCCACTTAAAGAAATCCCAATCCCTCAGAGCCAAATGCTCCAGGGATCTAAACCTTGTCATCACAATGAACAAAACATGCTGGAGGGATAGGTTCCTGACCCAGAGACTCCCCATACTCTGGAATAGACTGCCCATACATGTCAAGCAGAGCACTTCCTTGGTCCTCTTCAAAAGGAACCTGGACGATTGGATGGAAGATAGGAAATTCATCCTGGGGATCACATCAGTTGCCCTGCTAGACAGGGGTCCAGGGAAGTAAATACTGTGGGAAGAAATAGCCAGGGAATTGTTATGGCTAGGCTTGTATAGGCCCTAGGGCCGATAGCCTAGTACCAACCTATGAACCTATGTGGTAGAGTGGAGCTGATATGTGTTCAGGAATTTCATGACTTGCAAATGGATGCATTTCTCTAGAATTTTAGATAGGGGGCATAAGATGGCAATGGGTCAGTAGTTTGAGAAGTCATAGGAGTTACCCCCTTTATGAAGAGGAATAATATAAGATACTTTCCAGAGTTTGGGAATATAGAATATGTTAAAGCTGCAAAGAGGTTTCAAACAAACAGGAAAAAGATACAATAGTTTGAGAATATCCTAAGTACCCTCAACTGCATTTTCTTTCTTTATTTCTTCTTAAACACAGTGAGGCTGTTTATAATGTAAGGCCCTAAACTGCAGCTTGTTCAGCTGATATGCAGATCCATCACAGCCATCCTGCCTTTCCCTACCCTGCAGTCATACATGACCCACAGTTAAATACCACTATTCAAAACAAAGGATCAGATTAGAAAAGAAGTGAAACGCTAATCCAATCTGAACTACAGCAGACAGAACTTTACTATCAAACTAATCTGAAAAAACTATAGCAGCAATAAGTTCCTGTTATTTAGGTGGGTACATCACTCCACATCCTCAACACAAGATGTTACCTATATGCCTCTTAAACTTCTTAAAGCTCATGTCTATTTTAAAAAGAATGCATAAAAAATGAATTCAACTTGCCTTAAATGTCTATAGTATATAATCTGCAAAAGAGCTTCTTGCATTAGATTTTGTAATCAAGCAGGAGCACGTAGATGACATCACTGATGATGTAAACATACTGCTGTAAAAGGTGCAGACTGTCAGGTGCTCACCATAACAGGAGGTAGCTTAGATGTTCCTACAGTCAGATTGGTCTGGTTGGGTAAACAACCACTCTCCTGTGGCCCTTTGTTTAAAGTTCCTAAGCAGTAAAAGAGATGCTGCCACAAGAACCAGGACTGCAGTGACGCAATCAGGAACAACTGCCATTTATAGTCACACAAATTATATTCAGAAAATGTATTACTTCCTTATATTTCTAATGTGCATAAGGAATTATATACAGTGTTGTAGAAAGATCACATTAGGTCACTCCTTACCACCTCCCCAGCTGATAGTGCTATACCTGTCTCTGTCGGAAAGAACTCACCATACTGTTATGGTGCTCAACACAACTTCACTAGTACATTCACTAATATATTCACTAGTATATTCAGCAGCCAGTTCCTAGGCAAACATTTGACAAAATACACAGGGCTTTAAATATGGTCTCATGTGTTCCTATTATAGAATCGAAGACGCAATCCTTCAAATGCGTCCTGATCAAACTTGAAAGCACGAAACAGCAAAATAGTGAAAAGCATATAAGCGATTTCTTTCACATATGGCCGCCTCCATTACTTTTCCGTTGTCATCACTGTAGTGTGATCTTGGAGTTGGTATATTTAAGTAAGGGGGATTTATTTTTTTTTTTTTGTGGAACAGCGATATTTTTTCCTTGGGGAAAAAAATCGCTGTTCTAAGTGTTCGTGATTGTAAGCTTTTACTTACATTTGGTCAATAAACTAGCTTTCACTGATTTAATATAGACTCGGTCTCATAATTATACTTTTGTACTGTTAGCGTTGTCAATTCACAGAAAGACGTTGTCCTGTTCGATTCTCAGCGAAAGCGTCTTCTGTGTGGAGACTTGCGTGAATGGGCATACCTTTGTTGAAGGTTGTGCGTCAGGGCTGGCAACTCGGTACGTAAAAATCTATTGCCAATCATTAGCGGACCGGAGTTCCGCTGTGGCGACCCCTAACCGGGAAAAGCCGAAAGATACCACAACAACTGTTAGGACCTTTTTCAAATGACTATTGCATTATACTGCTGTGATGTCCAATTAAAGGCTAAACATGACTGAAAAGGCTGCATCACCTTGTAACCTACGCAATTAACACATTCAGTTTTCTTGGCATGAGAACCTTTCCAAGGTACTAGGTTAATCTGACAAGCAACTGCGTTGGCTAAAGTCAACCTAAACAAAGGTGCAAATACATCAACATTTTTTACACTTCTGTGCACTATGACTAGTGAACAAAGTACAGCAGCAACTGAAAGGGGATGATGAAAGGTATCTACTATGAAGACAGGGACACCTCAGTCATCTGTTATGATGAATACCTCACAAAACAGTATGACAGTTTTTCAGTATCCATTTCCTTATAGTGCTATTACTGGTTATAATACCAAACTATGTAGTCAAAAGCTAAATGGATACTCCATCTAGCAACTCTTACACTCCTATCAAAGTAAAATTAAAACCATCTCAGGTCTTGGACACACCGTCTATTTTATAAAAGTGTAGACCACATACCATGCAACTGCTTTACAGCTAGTAAAAAAAGAAGCATGTCAAAAGAAGGCAGTGGGTGTAACCACTGGTCATGCGATCAGGCCAGGGCAGCCCTGAACTGGCTACCCAGTAAGCAATGCCAAAAACTCAGCCAAACACTCAGTTGGAAAGTATTTGCTTATGTGCTGGGCTCATATTATGCTAAGTTAATGAGAACTTGGTTCAACTTCTAAAAATGTTTGGTATAGTGATTTAGCGAAACAACTGACTTCTAAACTTTGTGCTGTGTAGGATCCACTCCCTGTGTTTTGTGAGTGAGAACAACAAGTAGAGTTTTCTGGTCCAAGTTAATGCATGATAGAAACTCAAGCAAACAAGACGGATGTGTAGAAATAGCTACCTCTCTTAAACAGACTGTTAGGACTCTCAACACATAACTGCTTATGTAGTGCATGGAGGGCCATGATTACACTTCAAAATCAGAAAAAAGATAAACCTGTTATGTGCTACTGTAGCATAAGACCTGCCCATAACAGCACTTTTAAAGGTGAGTAACAAATGTTATACACCCCTAAGTCCTGTTACAGTCAGGTGTAAGGGAAGAGACATTCCTTCACTCTCAGCGATCCCTGATTATCTTTTTTCCTATGTCTACATAAGTTTACAGACGTCAGTCTGTTAGTAACTTATTTATTTATTTATTTTATTTATTTATTTATTTATTTATTTAACATTTGTTTACTGGGATAATTCACATGGACAGCTTGTGTCCGTTTTCAGCGGAGGCCCAGGAGAAAAGCTCCATACAGTAATTAAAAACTTTCACCAATAATAAAAAACATCAACACTAGCAGTCAAATGCAAAGAGTCACTTAAGTTAAACAGTAATAACATTTACAAAGCAACAAGTGAAAAAAAGAAGTTATGTCTTACCATAACGTTCCATCTGTATTGTAGATCCTCGTTCAGTCATTACGTGTGGGTAGTCAGTTCTGACCTCGGAACCGAGCCAGCCATCTCCCAAGCTCGCGCCAGCTACAAACTCTTGAGCTAAGCTCTTACCCAGAATCCCCCTCTCCCTGTTACCTCAGAATGAGTTTGCAAGTCAAAAGAAGATAGAGGCTACCTCTGGTCAAATGACCTAACAGAACCGGTTGGTGAGATCCACTAAAAGCCTCAGGAGGGGGAAGGAGGGAGGGTCGTAATGACTGAACGAGGATCAACAATATAGATGGAACGTTATGGTAAGACATAATTTCTTTATCTGATATTGTTAATCCTCGTTAATTCCTTACGCATGGGACAGAGTCTCCAGCTACATTTATTCCTGGGAGGCTCTCATGGAAGGACATTCCTGAGCACCATAGCACCAAAGGATGCTCTTCCCTTGGAGGCCAAATCCAACTTGTAATGATTGATGAAGGTATGAGGACTAGCCCAAGTTGCAGCTGCACAAATGTCATGTAAAGAGGCTCTGGCATGGAAGGCAGCAGAAGTTGCCACCGCCCTTGTAGAATGTGACTTTATGGTAGTAGTTAATGGGATATTATGTTCTCTATAAATGAAGGTTACGCAGTCTTTTAACCATTTAGCCAATGTAACCTTAGCAACAGCACACTCTAATCCAGGTCCAGAATAGGCCAAAAATAACTGGTCTGATTTATGAGAAGCCTTAGTCCTGTTCAAGTAGAAGCAAATTTGTCTGTGAATATCTAGGGTATGTAGGCAATACTCTCCTCTGTTTGCATGATTGGGGAAGAAAATTGGCAATTCAATGGTTTGATTAATGGACATTTCAGAGATCACTTTTGGCAGAAAGAAAGGATTAGTTCTCAATGACACTGTATCTCTATGAAACATCAAATATGGTCTCTTGATGCATAAGGCTTGAAGCTCAGAGATACGTCTGGAAGAAGTAATGGCAACCAAAAACAAGGTTTTCCATGACAAATATCTGAGGTCACAAGAAGAAGCTGGTTCAAAAGGTGGCATTGTCAAAGCTTGTAGGACTAATGACAGGTCCCATGGTTGAGTAGGTTCTCTAAAAGGGGGTTTTAGATGATTCACGCCTTTTATGAAAGTCTTGCATAATTTGTGTGACATAAGAGAAGAGTCTTGGACACCATCATGAAAATTAGATATTGCGGACAAATGGACTCTAATGGCAGAGGCAGATAGACCGGATTGAAATAAGGTAGACAGATATTCCAATACTATCGACACTGGTGCTGAAAAGGGATCTATCTGTTTTTCTTTCACCCAAATAGTAAACCTTTTCCAGTTGTTGAGATATGTAATTCCAGTGAAAGACTTATGAGATGCAATAAGAATGTCACGTACTGGCAAAGAAAGATCATTCTGCCTGGCAATCAAAGGAATTGGAGGAGCCAAGCTGTGAGCTTCAGGCTGTTGAAATTGGGGTGAATCAAATTCTGTGGATGGGAGATCAACCCCAGGGTTGGATGGAGAATCCACGGTTGATCTATCAGGTGAGGCCAAAGGAAGGGGAACCAAATCTGACGAGGCCAATATGGTGCTATGAGGATTACTTTGCTCTTCAACTGGCGGGCTTTCTTCAGAAATTGGGGAATGAGGGGGAGAGGTGGAAATGCATAAAGTAGACCCGAGGGCCAATCGTGGACTAGAGTGTCCCTGGGTGACTGTCCCAGAGGGGGAATCAGGGCAAAATAGTTGCTGCATTTGTAGTTGGTCGCAGCAAGGAAGACCCCAGCGGTTGAAAATCTCCGCCACTATCAAAGGATTCAGGGACCACTTGTGAGGTTGTAGAATACACCTGATGAGTCTGTCTGCTATCACGTTGGAACTCCCGGGAATGTGCGTTGCTAGAAGAAAGCCGTTGGTAGCCATCGCCCATTGCCATATCTTCATGGCCTCTCGACAGAGTGGGTAAGATTTGGTTCCACCTTGTTTGTTGATGTACCAGACCACTGCCATGTTGTCTGATTGTATCGCAATAGTCCCAGACGGAAGCAGGGGATGGAATGCTTGCAATGCCAGAAGCAGGTTCTACCTGACATAATCGAAACTGCAGAACACCGACAATGTAATCACCGACACCACATAATCGACAGTGCATAAACACGAAACCTCACATGCCCGACAACGAAATAACTGACGGTACACAAACACGAAACCTCATACACTGCACACACCACAATAACAACAATCAACAAACAAAACACATCCCCTGTCCAAAAACCAGACACACAACACAAGCACACAAAAATCCTTACAAACCCACACTAAACCTCACATACACAGCTATCTACAACCCTAACCCAAACCCTAACCCTAAGGTCCTCAGCTAACCTGCCCCTAACCCTACTCTTCTTAACCCCCCCTAACCCAAAGACTTTCACTACTGCACACTTACCTAACCTAACCCTAACTCACCAAAGACTTTCACTACCGCACCTTACCTAAACCCCGGCTGACCCTAACTCACTTAACCCACCCTATCCCCACAGACCGTCAATATCCACACTTACCTTACTCGCAGACCTAAACGTCGCCACCTACCCACTACTTACACCTTTTTCCCATGTCGGCACGGTCCGGTGTTTTTCATCTGTCATCTCTCGGTCTGCTCTCTGCATTCAATCTCAATCTTCGCGATTCGCTTGTCGGTGTTCTGGAGTGTCAACTATCTCAGGTAGAACCCAGAAGCACCGCTCTCAGCTCTAGAACATTTATATGCAGATGGGCCTCCATTTCGGACCAAGTACCTTGGACTGTCTGTCCCTGGAATAGCCCCCCCACCCCATCACGGAGGTGTCCCTGATCACTGTAGCCTTGGGCTATTGGGGGGAGAAGAGGAGAGACCATTGTGATGGATTGTGCGCCATCCACCAATTTAAATCTTGCTTGCACCTGTGAGTTACCCGAATCTTGGCTGAAAGAGGGTACTGAAAGATATACCATTGGGTGAGCAGTAGCCATTGCAGAAGCCTCATGTGAAACCTGGCCAGGAGGATAATAGTAATGGAGGCTGCCATGGAACCCAACAACTGGAGAACAGAATGAGCTGTGGATTTTTCCCTTGAAAGGATTGGAATCAGTTGCTGCTTTATCCTTACAATTCTGTGCTCCGGAATGAATGCTCTTCAATTCTTTGTGTTCAAGATGACCCCTATAAATTCTGTAGACTGAGATGGGGTGAGATTGGATTTTAGCCAGTTTATGGTTATGCCTAGCCTTTCTGCAGTGAGAAGAGAATATGCCTGGGCTTCTTCCAATAGATGTCTGGTGGAGGCGGAGATAAGCCAGTCATCTAGGTATGGAAACATCTGGAATCCTTGTAGTCGCAAGTGAGCTGTGACGACTGCCATGTGCTTTGTGAACACTCTGGAGGCTGTAGAGAGTCTGAAGGGCAGTACTCTGAACTGGTAATGACTGGCTCCTGCATGGAAGCGAAGAAATCTTCTTGATGGTCTGTCCACTTTTATGTGGTAGTAGGCATCTTGAAGATCTATCGAGCACATCCAATCATGTTTTTCCAAAAGCAGAAAGATAGACTGTATTGTGACCATCCAGAATTTCTGTACCTTCACAAACTTGTTCAATACACTGAGATCCAAAATTAGTCTCCAGTCGCCATTTTTTTTTTGGCACCAAAAATAGTCGAGTAGAACCCGGATCCTATCTGGTCTGGAGGGACTATTTGGATGACTCCTTTTCTTAGCAGCTTTGAAATCTCTAATGCTGCTTCTTCCCTTTGACTAGGTGGAACGTTGGGTAAGGATGTTAGGGGAGCGGGACAAAGGTCAAAGGGGATATGATAACCTCTGTTTATTATCCTTTGTACCCAAGAATCTGTGGTAATGGTTAGCCAGGCAGAAGGGTACACAGAGAAATGACCCCCAACCACTTCCAGAGAAAAGCAGTTGGGCTGCTCTTCAGGAGTGCTGGTAGGATTGGCCAGGCTAAAAATGCCTGGAACCCTAGTTAAGCAGACCCCCTCTGCCCCGAAAGGGGCATCTTTCCTGAGAGTTTTCCCCTCTGCCTCTATGGGAGAACTCAGTCCATGTGTCACGGAAAGAACCTTGAGACTTTTTGTGCCATATCTTCCCACTCTTCTGGTTTCTGGAAAAAGCCCATTGAGGGGAAGAATAACGGACAACAGCAGAAAGGGTTTTACCATCATGTTCACATCTGGCCAGTGTGCTTTTAACCTTGGGTCCGAACAATGAAGAGGCTTCAATGGGAGCATTGAGAAAGGAAGCCTTGAAGGGTTCCGCAAAATTACACAAGCGCATCCAGGCATGGCATCTCAGAACAATGCCTGAAGCCGCCGCTCTAGCTGCTCCTTCTGATGAGTGAGATACCAGGCGCATGGAGGAGTTAGACATCGATTCAATGGTGGCTAGCTGAGAGGCCACTTTGTCACGGACCTCTTCAGACACAGCTCCAGCCAAAGTTTCAGAGAGCTCAGAAATTAAGTCTCTTTGAAGCCTGGTAAAATGTGCCATCTAGTTCACGGACCTGTCTGCAAAGGTTGCTGATGCAAAGGTATGCTTCCCTATTCTGTCCAGAGCCCGGGACTCTTTGTTGGACGGATAGACAGTCTGGCTTTCTTCTTCCTCCAGGTCCTTTTTAGTTGTGGCCACCACCACCAATGCATCTACAGGAAGACCTTTGGACCAAAGTGGATCATTACCAGGAGGGGACAAAATTTTATCTGGCCTTCGGGGAATTGCCTCAATGGTGTCATTAGCCTTCCACGCATGCTGCACGATGAGCCGGGACAAGTCTGTCGGCAGGTGGAGTAACCCAGGAGCAAGGGGGCCGAGCACGAAAGGCCTGTAGGAACACAGACTCTTCAGAGGTGGAGTTAGAGGGCTGCCAATCACCTCTCTGTTTAAGGATTTTAAGGATATTACCAAAGGATACCTCAGAGGGTGATCGAGGGGACCCTTCCCCATCATCCAAGTCTGTGTCTTCAGTAAGGGACTCTTCTGTGGAGTCCATGTGCTTCCTCTTGCACAAGCTCTTTTGATGATCTTCCTCAGAGGGAGAATCTGGGGAAGACAGCACAAAAGGGGTCTCCTGTGGGAGTATGTCCTGAGGCCCTTGCACCCGGTGTCCGCTGGGAGTGGCTCGTGTACACTGCAGTCCAGAGGAGGGTGGGGAGAGTGATAGCACAGGATCACCAACTGACACAAGAGCCTTCTCCATTAGCTGGAAGGCCGGTCCACCTGAAGAGGGGTGGGGACCCACGGCAGGGGTCACCCCTCACCCAAGTGGCTCAGCCTGCTGACACGGAGTCCCTGGATGGCTGTGAAACACCATAATACATATGCCACAGCTGACATCCTGGGCCATGGCAAGACTCTCCTGCCACAAAGGCAACTGCGGCTCCTTAGTGATGTCCATAAAGGGAACCGTAGTGAGGGACGACTGTGTATATATCAAGGGGCTTCAAAGGCAATGAAGGAGGAGAATAAGTAGGGGTCTTTGGTAAAGGGTGATCACCTCCTGAGGAAGAATAGGTCCTGGGGGGTGGGATACCTCTGGCCAAAATCAATTGATCCACAAGATGCAACACATCGTGTTCAGAGAGACTTCTAGTGGATTTCACGTACAGGGCTGAGGGAGAGTTAGATCTATCCAAGGATGGAGCAAGTTCGGTGCCCACCATGGGGGAGGTCTGCACTGAAAACAACGGAGCTCTAATGGTCTGAACTACTGGTGTCTGCACTGAAATCATCAGTGCTGAAGTCATGGTCTGCACCAATGATGAGGTCGGTACCAAAGTGGTTGTCGGCGCTAAGGCCTGAGCCGAAAACATTGGTGACGAAAACTGAATGGTCGGTACCAAGAGGGTAGTCGGTGCCGGGTAAGTTGTCGGAGCCGAAAAAGGATTGGGTGTCAAAACATTCATCGACGTCGTAACAGTCTGCATCAACTGAACAGTCGGTGCCGGTAAGGGAGTCTGAACCGAGGAGCTCCTCGGTACCGATGCAGTATGGGGCACACTAGTTGGTGCCGAAGTCGCAGATGGCGCTGATGGCCTCGGTGCAAAAGGTCTAGGCACTGAAAGTGCTGGAGCCGAAGAAGTCATAGCTTTCTTAGGTCTCGGTTCCTGACAGTCCCCAGCTGGGTACGAAGGAAGAGACTTGGCCTTTTTTTGTTCATCAGTCTTTTTCTTATGGGATCTTGGAGGGTTTGAAGCCTCTGACCCAGAAATAGCCTCTGAAAAGGGAGATTTAAGTAGCCCCTTCAATATTAATTTATTTTTCCTTTCAATTAACGTCCTGTTAGAGAAGTTCTTACAAATCCCGTAAGGCAGGTCAACTGTTAAATGAGGCACACCCAAGCAGTAGACACATAGGGAATGTGCATCAGAAGTAGGTAATTTATGGCCACAATCCAAACATCTTTTATGGACTACCTTTTTTATCTGCCATGGTTAGAAGGAAAGAAGGAGAAACTAGAAAACTACCAGCAATGGTACAAGAAATACCCGAAGAAAGGGGTTAACCAACGATGGTAAAAGAAAGGAATTACCTCGCAGTAAGAAGAGAAGAAGAAGAGTTAAAAAGAATTCGAAAAAGGTTGTCGCTAAATGCAATAAGATAAGAGATAACTATCTAATAACTTTTTTTGTGAAAAAAGCTGTCTTAGAACTTAGGTATGAAGAAAAATATTGTACTTAGCTCAAGAGAAGTAGCTTGACACGACCGAATGGCGAAGCAGCAAACAAAATCTGAGGTAACAGAGAGAGGGGAATTCTGGGTAAGAGCTTAGCTCGAGAGTTTGTAGCTGTTGCAAGCCTGGGAGATGGCCAGCTCGGTTCCGAGGTCAGAACCAACTCTCCACACGTAAGGAATGAACGAGGATTAACAATATTAGATGTAACAGTTACAGATTTGTATAAATTTACAATGTAAATTGCAGTTAGAAACGTCATCATAAGAAAAGAAATACATTGATTTGGGACAAAGAATTGGCCCTCAAAGCAGCTTAAGGAAATAGTAGCTGAAAAATGTATTTATGGGGATTTGGGAGGGGCTGTGCAATTTCATAGCCAGTTGGTGAGGAATTACGACTTAAGATGTTTTTTGAAAGTTGGAGTACTGTTTTGAAGTCTAATGTCAGGGGAAGGGTGTTACAGACTTTAGCAACTTCATTGCAGAAGAGAGATTCCCCAGGGCTATTTTTACAAGGGACTTTTTTGACCAGGGATTTGTTGGTGGAGCGTAGCTGTCTATTATTACTATAGAAGTTTAATAATCCAGCTAGGGCAGGTTTTTTTCAGGATGGTAAAGCATTTGGTGGGTGAGCTCAGGTTGGTGGGAGTGTAATAAATTGGGAAATTCAAGCCACTGTAGTGTAAGTAAGGACTGGTAATGGTGGGAGCGAGATTTGGAACTGGTTGTAAACCTGGCAATTTTGTTGTAAAGCATGGAGAATTTCTTTAGGTCGACTTTACTAAGGTTTATTTGAACTGGTGAGACATAGAGTAGTGTAGATAGGAGATGGGAGATGGGTTCGAGCTATAGCTATTCTAGACTCAGAAGTAAGGTATACTTTTCTAGAATCCAAGATAAGGGTGACAGGATTGCGATGGGACGGTAGTTGGAGAGGTCAGTGGAGGGGCCACCCTTGTGAAGGGGAATGATATAAGAGGTTTTCCATAAGGATGGAATGGTGTGTTCAGTGATGGATCTGTTTATCAGTAAGGAAACGGGGTAGGCTATAGCTCTAGAGGTGATCTGAAGGTACTGTGCAGGGAGGTTATCAGTGGCAAGTGCAGTGGGTTTGAGTTTGGATAAGAGTTTTGGATAGTGGGTGTTGGTACTGGTTTGAGTGAGAATGGGGGATTAGTTATTAGACCTGTAGGAGATTGAGGAGGGTTGGAGTGGTTTGTCTTATTAATTAGTTTGAGTATGAAGGAGGTAAAGTAGCTGTTGAAACTGGATGCTTTGTCAGTGTTTTATCCATCTATTTTGGGGGGGTAGAGGAACGACCGGGCTGAAGGATGTTGTTCACTGCAGCCCAAAACATTTGCAGCTTGGTACAGTGTTTTTTTTTTGTACTGAAATATACTGATTTTGTTTGTCTGCCCTAATTTTTTTTTTTTGCCTTATTATGAAGCTCTAGGAAGGCTTGCCTAGTTGCGGGTGTTTTTTTGAGTTGACCCCATGTCCTCCAAGCTTTGTCTCTATCCTTGGATGATTGTAAGACATCTAAGAAGTGAGAAATGGGGAAGTACAGGTTTGAAGTAGGGGTGGTGGGTTACTAGTTTTAATTTTGTGTCTAATGATAAAGGAGGGATTGTGATCACTTAGTGAGTATGGTAGAGTACCGCATTGAAGGGCAGTATGGGGGGTGATTAGTGAGGATCCAATCTAATGTGGATTCCTTTTTTGAGGTTTTGTTAAAGCGGGTGGGTGTTTGTAAGAGCTGGTAAAGTTGTGCAGGCTGATATGGTTAGTAGGGGTGGAAGAGTGGATGGTATTCCAGTAGATGTTAACATCGCCTAGCAGGATAGTTTAATGGGGGAGGGAGTGAGAACAATGGAGTATTGATTCTAAGGTGGCATGGTTGTTGATTGAGGGTATATAAACACCCAGTAAGTTTAGATGTTTGTACTGGCTTATGAGGAGTTTTGCAGGAAGTATTTCTGCATTTTTGAAGCCTGGAGTTTCTTTATGAAGGAGCTGGATTTTTAAGATAGTTTTATAGAGGAGGGCAACAATGTTTTGTTTTGCCCGTCAACTCTAAGAAAGTTATATCCAGGTGAGGTTATGGAGTCATCCATGATGTGTGACTTGAGCCATGTCTCTGTGAGTATCATAATATTGGGGTTATATAATGAGATTGTGGCTTGTAGTTCTTCTACTTTGTTCATAATATTATTATTATTTAAATTAGTGCAATATTTAAAATCTGTCTCTGATTTTTTCCTTACTTGCTGTCTATGCAACAGCACTCAGTAAGTGTTTTACTGGCTTTCAAAGCTTGTAAAACACACCACATTTTGTTTCTTTTGTAACTGATAATACATAGAGTAGATAAGACACCATGCACTACAAAGAGTTATGATCATGTCTCACTGATCAAAACCCAATATTATGTGCTCTGAACATGGATGTCAAGATTCACCTCAACAGCGAAGGCATCCATGTCTCAAGCACATAATGTGGTTACAATCGGAGACCAGATCATAACCCCTACATCTCTAACACCATTCTCTTTAATATGACTGTCTTCTAATTCAGATATTTAACTGATTTCAGGGAGCTGCCTCAAAGTTTCTAAAACTAATTTATTGTTCCATTTTAAGTACAAGGTTTCTTTAGATCTATCAAGCACTACATTTCCCTATGAAATATCTCTGTTATGGGCCTGGATGCTTGGCCCAAAGAAAGCATGCTGACAAAGGTGCTCAATGGGTTCCTACTGTTAAGTAAACATGAATGTCTGAAGCAAATTACAGTATAGGATCTTAGGGCACAGAACCTGGAGAGGTACCACACTAATCATGACAATGAAAATACCTGTTTCTTCTTGGCAAAGTAAGTTCTGTAGACTCCTGTACAGCAGCAGTTATATATAATGGCAAAATCAGGTAAAACAAATTGAGATGTGAACTCCCAAGCTGTAAACTGAAGAACGGTCCGTCATAGATTTAGAAACGTTGTCTTATTGCTGAAATAGAAGTTCCTTGAGGGACAATGAAAAAATTGGGATTTTATCTCCTTGACATAGGAGAACCAGGATTATCCAAGCCAAAAGAGTGCAGTAAGCATTACGTACGTATTTGATTTCTTTGCTTTGAACAGGACTTTTGAAACAGGAGTGCAGTCGGTGATGTAGACAGCTGCTTGTTCCAGTACATTCTTGAGAGGTATGGTGCATTTTATAAGACAATTTGGATAATAAGGCATTTGATAAACATGTAAACATATCCTTGTCTGGCTGGGTCTGGACACCTGTTGAGTTCTAGAAAACTTGCATATGTAATTACTACTAATTGCTCAGATGAACTGCTCTAATGAGAGTGACTATAGACCATTTCAAGCATTTAGGAAATGCTGCTTCATTTACTTCATTTACAGACTGAAGATGTAAATCTGTGGAGAATGTCAGCTCCTACACCTGCATGGATAACTTACAAAGGTGAAAGATTTGTGCAATGTCACTTTGAAAATGTTCTCCGTCATTTCAATTCCGTTAGTTATATGAACATCAAACCCAACAAACTGCCTGGGACTCTAGAAGATAATCCAAATAAAGTCAAATGTCTCTGGTGATGTCAAGATCTGGGACAGATGTGGAAGATCCTCTGGTTCAAGGCTCCAGAGAGCACCCCAGCACTACCAGGCTATACCTCATATCAAGCTTTTCGGCCCCAAAACCTGGACCGAACCACAAAAGGAGGGGGAGTTTCCATATTTATCAAGGATATCCACACCTCCAGGTTAGTGGCATTGCACGAAGTATCGGAGACCATCCATGTGCAACTACAGTGGGCAAGACTGCATTTCAGTTTATTGCATCCTACAGACCACCCTCTCAAAGTCAGGAATCCCACTCGGCTTTCCTGAAAACATTGGAGAACATGAAGATCTCTCTGAACACCATTATATTGGGTGACTTCAACTACCCAAACATTGACTGGGAGAACTACTCAAGCTCCAGCACCTTAGCCCAAAGGTTCCTGGAAATTACAAACTCAAATGCTATGGAACAACTAGTCACCACTCCCACAAGAGGGGACAACATACTAGACCTGATCATTACCAACATGGGGACTCTATGCTCCACACCAGAAGTATATCCCTCATTGGTAAGATCAGACCATAAATTAATTTCACTGGATGTCCACATCCTGACCCCACCCCCAGCCCAGAAAACCACAGTGAAAAACTTCTCAAAAGCGAACTTCTCACTTCTCAAAACCGAAGTGGAATCCTTCAAGGCCCCAGGGCCAGTGGAAACTACGGCCAAACTGCAGAATCCTATATAAATGCATTCTGACATCTCCAGGAATGTATGGATCATGCTATCCCAAACAAAACCAAGACCCAATCATCCAAAGGCAGGCGTCCAGTCTGGTGGACCCCTGCCATAAATAAACTGTACAACAGAAGGAGGAAGCTACTACATGATAGAGCAAAATCCCTAATAGGGAAGGCATCTCTGATCAGTACTAGCAAAAAATTACGATCCCTCATAAAATCCTCCAAGGCCAGCTTTGAGAGAAAAATTGCACAGGACACCAAAGACAATCATAAGGCTTTTTCAGTTATGTTAGGAAC
This sequence comes from Protopterus annectens, assembly GCF_019279795.1. Taxonomy (NCBI): domain Eukaryota; kingdom Metazoa; phylum Chordata; order Ceratodontiformes; family Protopteridae; genus Protopterus; species Protopterus annectens. The sequence continues at coordinate 752,830,157 of NC_056751.1, forward strand.
CTGGGATGCAACTCCCAGACTTATTCTGAGTTGATTCTAAACGACAAAAAATACACAATATCCTGGCAGACAGGTTCAGTGCAAACTTCTCTACTTTCTGCCACCCACAAGAGCAAGTACCTATCCCGGCAGAGGGCTGCCTCCCAAACATCTCTGATGCTCAGGTGAAGGCTGCCCTCTCCAAAGCAAAAAACACTGCTTCCATGGGACCAGATGGCATCCCAGGTTGCGTCCTACATGAACTCCAAGAGGAACTAATCCCTCAAATAAAACAGCTATACAATCTCAGCCTCACTACAGGATATGTGCCCACAGAATGGTGTACAGCAACAGTGGTCCCACTCCACAAAGGTGGAGCCTCTCGGACCCTGGAAACTATTGCCCCATAAGCCTGACTAGCTTAGTCTGCAAGGCTATGGAGAGGATCATCATAGAGCTCATAAACAAAGACATTGGGGACCTACAGACACTAGATCCTACCCAGTTCGGCTTTGTCAAGGGCAGATCCTGCCTTTTGAACCTGGTTGACTTCTTCAAAACAGTCACCAAAGCCATAGATGAAGGGAAGATAGTCCACACAGCCTATCTGGACCTTGCAAAGGCATTTGACACAATACCCCACTCGGGCATCATAGATAAGCTATCCAGCTTAAATATAAACCCTTATGTCACAAGATGGGTAAACTGGCTCAAAGACAGAACCCACAGAGTGAGAGTTGCTGGAGCCATGTCAGACTCGAAACCGGTCACAAGTGGCATCCCACAGGGTTCTGTCCTGGGACCACTCTTGTTCAGTATATACTTTTCTGAGGTACAGGCAAACGTGGGAGGACTATGGCTCACCAAGTGAGCGACTGCAAACTGGGCCATAATCGACTCTCCAGCTGACACAAACATCCTTCAAAAGGTCTCACAGAGACAGATAACTGGTGCCAGCGCCATGGTTTAAAGCTAAATGCCAAAAATGTATAGTCATACCCTTTGGCAAAACAATGTGCCCACAAATTACCACACAGGCGGAAACCCATTAAGTACAGAGAAAGTTATTAGGGACCTGGGGACCCAAGTTGATAGCAATCTCTCCTTTGAAAACCACATTGCCAAAGTGGTTAGAAAGACCTTCTACATAGCCCACCTCATCACGAAGGGTTTCACATCTAGATCAAGAGAGGTAATCGTGCCCTTTATTCATCCCTCATCAGGCCCATCATAGAATACAATGCCCCTATTGGGATGTACCTTACCCGACACCTGCAGCAATTAGAAAGACCCCAAAAGTATCTCACCAAGAGGATCAAGGGTCTCAAACAGATGCCATATGCTGCTCGGTTAAAAAACTCCAGCTCTACTCAGTTGCATACTGCCTACTTGATCTATGCCTGACATACAAAGCTATGTCAAATCCAGAATTAATGGACATGCTCCACCTCAGTAAATCTAAATCCCTTAGAGCCACAACCTCAGCACAGAAATAAATAGAACTTGCTGGAGGGACAGGTTCATAACCCAGAGGCTCCCTTCGCTCTGGAATAGAATTCCAGTTCATGTGAGGCAGAGCACCTCACTGAATCTCTTCAAGAAGAATCTCGATAGGTGGATGGGGGATCGTAGGTTTGTCCCAGGGATTACTCCCGTGTCACTCTTAGACAGAGGCACAGTAAACTAAACCTTAAAAAGGGCACAGTATACTCAAATCAAGAGGTGGCGTAAGCCATACAGAATTGGGCTAGGCTTATAATTGCCCCAGGGCAGATAGCCTAGTATGAACCTATGAACCTATAAGATGAAAGGATGAAGGAAGGCAAAATATATCAACCCACCACTTAAATTTTTAAATAAATAAGTAAATAAATAGATGTGCCAGTCTTCACCAAAGGGACTATTAGACTTTGATTAGAAGGCTTGGATAAAAAAATATAAAGAATTATAGCTGCAAATGCTATCAACTGCTCAAAGAGATCATTTTAGGTGCAGAACACTAAGAGAATTAATACCTTACTAAAGGCTGGCATGAAACTGTTCAATAGAATTATTAAAGGATATATATACAGGAAGGAGTTGCAGACAACTCACTGTAAGACAAATTAAAAAAGAGTTAAGTTTGACTAACTGTCCAAAAGCCTGTTTCACTGAAAGATAATTTAATCAAATTCAAAATAACTGAAACATGATATAATCAAAAATATCCAAGACAAAGCTATTGAAGAACACCTTTTTTGCAGGGGAGAGATCCCTGCCCCCCCATGTGGGGGTGGGGCTTAACTCCCACCCTCCTTACTTAAATATACTAACTGTACGGTCACACAACTGTGTACAAAAGTGAAAATATCACACACAGGGAATCACTGCCAGTACACATACATAAACCAGATAGGTTCATAGGTAGGTACTAGGCTAGCTGCCCAAAGACATTTATAAGCCTAGCCAGAATGTGTTGGCTTTCGTCGCCCCCTTAGATTTGTTCCCTGTGCCTCTGTCCAGCAGAGCCACTGAAGTGATCCCCAGGGTAAACTTTCTGTTTCCCATCCACCCGTCAAGGTTTCTTTTGAAGAGTGTTAGCGAGGAGCTCTGCCTAATGTAGACTGGAATCTTGTTCCAAAGCATGGGAAGTCTCTGGGACAGGAATCTATCCCTCCAGCACGTCCTATTTATTGTTGTGGTGAGGTTTAGATTCCTAGAGCATGTGGCTCGAGGTGATAAGGTTTTCTTTAGGTGGAGCATGTCCATCAATTCTGGGTTGGACATGGCCTTGTATGTCAGGCAGAGATCACCTCTGAGTAGGCGGTATGCAACCGAGTACAGCTGGAGTTTCTTCAGTCGAGCTGCATAGGGCATCTGTTTGATGCCAGTGATCCTCTTGGTGAGGTACTTCTATGGTCTTTCCAGCTGTTGCAGGTGCCTTGTAAGGTACATCCCAAATGGGGCATTGTACTCTATGATGGGTCTGATGAGTGATGAGTAGAGGGGCACAATGACCTCTTTTGATGTGGATGCAAACACTTCTGTGATTAGGTGGGCCACATAGAAGGATTTTCTAACCACTTTAGCAATGTGATTATCAAAGGAGAGATTACTATCTACTTGGGTTCCCAGATCCCTTATTACATTTTTCCATATTTAGGGGGCTACCACCTATGTGGCAGTTTGTGGGTACTTGTGTTTTTCCAAAGGGGATGACTATGCACTTTTTGGCATTTAGCTTGAGGCCATGATTGTGACACCAGGTATCTGTCTAAGTGAGACCCTTTTGGAGGATGTCTGTGTCAGCTGGAGAGTCAGTTATAGCCCCTAATTTGCAGTCATCTGTGAACTTGGTCAGCACTAGTCCTCCTGTGCTTGCCTGTAGCTCTGAGAAGTATATGCCGAACAGCAGGGGTCCTAGGATTGAGCCCTGGGGAATGCCACTTCTAACCGGTTTAGAGTCTGACCTAGCTCCCACAACTCTCACCATGTGGGTTCTGTCCATGAGCCAATAGGCAATCCATCTTGTGACAAAGGGGTTTATGTTCAGGCTGGTGAGCTTGTCTATAATACCAGAATAGGGAATGGTGTCGAAGGCCTTTGCGAGGTCTAGGTATGCTGTGTGTACCACCTTTCCCTCGTCTATAGCTTTGGTAACTGTCTCAAAGAAGTCCACCAGGTTTAGCAGGCATGATCTGCCCTTAACAAAGCCAAACTGGGTAGGGTCCAGTGTTTGGAGTTTCCTAATGTCTCTGTTAATGAGTTCCATGATGATGCGCTCCATAGCCTTGCACACCAAGCTAGTCAGGCTTACAGGGTGATAGTTCCTGGGGTCTGTTGTGGCTTCACCTTTGTGGAGCGGAATAACCATTGCTGTGCGCCACTCTATGGGTAAGTAGCCTGTGGAGAGGCTGAGTTTGAACAGTGTGTTTAGGTGAGGGGTTAGTTTGTCTTTGAGCTTGTGTATTGTATAGCTTGTATATGGCAGGGGTCCACCAGACTGATTTCCTTTTCTTGGAGGAGTGAGTCTTGGTTTTGCTTGGGATAGTACGATCCATGCATTTTTGTAGGTGCCCGTAGAATGCATTAGTAAAGGATTTTGCAGCTTGGACAGCGTTATCCTTTAGCATGGGGGCTTTGAAACTTTCCACCTCTGTCTTAAGTAACATGAAGTTTGCTTTTGAAAAGTTTTTCACAGTGGTTTCCTTGTCCCGAGGTGGGGGCAGAATGTGGATATCCAAAGTAATTTGTTTATGGTCAGATCAGCAGTAATTATGTACTGGTCACCTCAAACACCATCTAAAGCATCTCTGTACACATCTAAATATTCCTGCTTCTGCATTCCAGTACTACAGCTACATATATCACACTCAATACAATGGACTTTCAGACAAAGTGCCTTTCAGTGAAATTGACTTTAGACTATTTGTACTGACTGAGCCCTCATTCAGTGAATTTGTCAGCAGATAACATTGTAATTAATTTCTGGAAGGAAGGCTAGAGAGAGTTCATAGGTACTTACAAATACGGGTGAGGTTCAGGAGACCATTGAGGACCCTGGTCCAGTTTATCAATTGTCCCAGAAGACTGTCTGATTCAGTGACGTATTTAGTCACAAAGTAAACAAACTGAGGCCAAGAGGAATCAAACCCTGAACTACACGAGCAGCTCATTAGCAGTTTATTGCCTTAACCATCTGGGTCAACAATAGGTTAAGGGTTAAGAAGGAATGGCAAAAGATATTTGAATGCCACAAGGTAGAAATCTAGGTTGAAGAGTTCAAATGGGGAGGGGACCAGAAGTACTAACCAGTAAGAGTCAATGTGCAAGAGAAGGAATTACGCTGCTCACGACCAAAAAGGTAAAGAGATGAATCAGATGAAATAAGTAGGGATATAACAAATCCATAATGGGAGAGCATGTTAAAGAGTGTCTTCAAGGCTGTGAATAGTTGTAACAGCAAAGATATTATAGCAATATATTACTCAGCATGAAAAGGAAAGGAAAGAAACAGGAGACAGGAGGAGCAAGAAAGTCTTAGTATTAATCAGCAGCAAAAGGAAGGAAAGGTAACATGTAAGGTCTGTATTTATTTATCAAGGTACCACAGGTAGGGGCAAGGAAGATGAACCACAGGTAGGGGAAAGGGGGAAGAGCGACTACAAGTAGGGCAAGGGAGATGTACCGCAGGTAGGGGCAAGGGAGATGTACCACAGGTAGGGGAAAGGGGGAAGAGCGACTACAAGTAGGGCAAGGGAGATGTACCGCAGGTAGAGGCAAGGGAGACGTACCACAGGTAGGGGCAAGGGAGGTGTACAAGCAAAAGTAAACATTTCTTTTAAACACAGCAATAGGTCTTCCAGATTTATGGGGATTAATGCACTAACCTTAGCTGCAATCACATTTTTTGGGCATGTTTAGCTGAATCCTTATTTATCTGTGTAGTCAGACTTTTTTTTTTTTCCAAAAAATTTTTTATTAATTATATGAATAGCAAGACAATTAAAAGATTATACATAACAAGAAGGCATAAATGAACATATAACAATTCATCTAGTGATAACAGCCTTCATGAGATTTTGATAAGTTATTTAGAAATAAAACATACACCATATGTACACTATATACAAGTTAGGCAACCTGAGAGAAAAAAAAAAAAAAATATTTAACATTAACTATTTAATATGTTTAGAACCTTTTCTAACACAACCTTTCTAATAGCTTTTTTTTGGACTTCCACCTAAGTATCTTTGAGCATCAATAAATTTAAAAGCCATTTTCTGGAAAGTAACCCATTTTAATTTAGAACGATCAATCCAATTTTGTATTATATAAAGTTTTAGTAATGAGCAAATAAAAATGATAACATGAATATCAACTTTTGAAAGATGAATCAATGGAATATGTAGAATAGCAAATTCCCACGTCAACGTGGATTTTGATATCCCATTTTCTGCAGTCTGACTTTCAAAGATGTCCACAATCTGTGAGAAAATGACAATACCATAGAATATGAAGGAGGTCTGCTTGGGGATGAGAACAGCATGAACACGAAGGGGACTTATTTGGGTTAAATTTGTTTAATTTGATTGGGGTAAAGTAGGCATCATTATTAATCATTAATTGTGTATGCTAATTTTTTAAAAGGGATAAATTCCTTAGTGTGTCTAATAGCCAGGACTTTCTGAGATTCTGACAATTGGGAATTATAATTCAACCAAACATTAGAAAAAAGACAGTTGTGGTCCATCATTAAAGAATTAATTAATTTATATGAGTTTGAGAGCATTTTATCAGATGATGAAAGTATTTTGATAATCGTGTTAAGGTTTTTCAATTGTGAGTCTATGGGGACCAGAGATACAAATTTGTTTTTAATTATTGCTCTTAGTTGTCTAAGAATTGGTGAGTAATTCCAGTTTACTTTCAATAACTTACGCCAGTCAGATAAAGGCAAGTCAAGATATTTCAAAACATCTCCTACTTTTAGATTTTTAATTAAAGGATAGTTTGTTAAGTTCAAAAGTTTATTGTCCAATAAAATATTTGGGTTTAGATGAATTGGCTGAACATGGTGCGAGATCTTTTCTAGTTTACACATTTTGAGTAAGGTTTGGAAATCTCTAATCTTTTGTTTAAATACTGTAGATATATTTTTAATAAATAAACTATCCAGAGAGATAAAGGAATAGCTTCAGGATTTAAATTATTAGAAATGACATAATTATACCATAATTTTATCCATAAAGGGTGATTTGGATAAGAAGTGTTATTGAATTTAGAGATAGTAAGAAGTTTATTGGCTGAGACAATCAAATAATAGAGATAAAGATTAGGTAAACCCAAACCTCCCTTGTCCTTCAAAATGCCAATCTAGAATAGGAAATTCTAACAGATTTAGGGAACCATATGAATTTTGCCAAAGCTTTATTTACAGACTCAAAAATTTTTTGAAATTATCTGATCAGATGATGAGAATTGGTAAAGAAATTTAGGCAGAATATTCATTTTAATAATGGCCACCCTTGAAAGAAATGAAAGGTTTAGATGCTTCCATCTGTCCATATCAGACAATATAGAGTTCCATAATTTATTAATATTATTTTGAAAGGAAGATTTATTATTGTGTTCTAAATTGATTCCTAAATATTTTATATTATAAGTAAACTGAAAATGATCGTCTGGAAACAAAAAGATTTGTGTGCTAAATGATTTAAGGAAAAATATGAGTTTTTGTAGAATTTAAAAGATAGTTGGAAACCAAAGAAAATAATCAAAAGAATTCATTATTTTTCTGTAATCAGATAATGGAGTTTGAAAGTAGATTACTAAATCATCCGTAAAAGCAGAGAAATGAATATTAGTATTAAGAATTCTAGGATGTTATGAAAAGTATTTTGAGTAATAAACAATAGCAAAGGTTCTAAGTAAATGTTGAAAAGAAAAGGGGACAATGGACAACCCTGTCTTGTTCCTTTAGTGATCTTTATCGAGCAGAAAATTGACCATTAATGTATAGTCTAGTAAACATATTCTTGTATAAAACTTTTAAAAATTTATAAAGAATAAGGGAATATTAAAACATAACATAGTTTGAAATAGAAAGTTCCAACATACTCTGTCAAAGGCATTTGATGCATCTATAATCAAAGCATATATAGGGTTTGGATTTTTCTTAATGAGATGAAGTATAGTCTCTAAAGATAGAGTATTATCCCAAGCATGTCTCTGAGACATAAAACCTGATTGATCTGACGAGATAATTGAGGGTAAAATCCATTTCAATCTGTTAGCCAGAATAGATGACAGAATCTTAATATCCACGTTAATTAAAGAAATGGGTCTATAATTTACTGGGTCAGATTTATCTTTATTATTTTTAGAATTAGAATGGTTTTGATGTGTTCCAATGAATATCTGAGATATCATTAACTCTTATATGATTGTAAACTTTAAATAGAAAGGGAAGAACTACCAATTTGAAAGTTTTGAAAAATTCTGGAGTAAAACCATCAGGTCCCGGAGATTTACCCAATTTAAGATTATCTATTGAATCCGAGATTTCTTGTACCGATATAGGGGTAGAAAGTAGTTTTTGCTGATTATCATTAAGTTTAAGGAACTGCAAAGAGTCTAAAAAGAGTTTTGAGTGATTATCTTTAACAGAATTAGAAGAACCTGAATATAACTCAGTGTAAAGAGAGGTGAAAAGTTGAATAATCTCTTCATCAGTATTATATAATCTGCTATTATAAGATAAAGATGTAATATTTGGATTTCTGAAGTTAACTTTAATAATTCTCGCTAACAATTTAGATGGAACCTGGGCCCACTCTGAATATGAAGCAAGTAGCTTTTGTTCAGCTAAGGAGAGGTTATTTTGGTGAAGCAGAATTAAATCTTTCTGACAATCAAAAATTTGTTTTTCTAAAGTAGCATCATAGTTCAGACTAAGATGATTTTTCCAACGAAGAAATTCTTGATTTTAAGAATTCCTCTTTCTTAAAGTATTGTTTTTTTGAAAAAAGCAGCTTTACTAATAAATAAACCTCTTAATCTTGCTTTACATGCAGCCCATTGTATGTCATAAGGAATGTCAGATGATTCAAGACTATTCACCATTTCATTTAGGATTTCTGAAGCTTGTTTGCAAATATCTTCATTTGACAATAAGTTATTATTTAAGGTCCACTTATTAAACATAGTTTTATTTTTGATATTGGGTTTTATGTTCAATTTTAGTGAAATTCTTGAGTGATCCGAAAAGAATCTGGGTTCTGTAGTAAAGTCCACAATATATTTTGAAATATAATCTGAAATTAGAAAGAAGTCTAATCTGGACCACGAATGATAGCACTTAGAATAATAAGTATATATATCATTCTTGTTTATATTTTAACAGTGCGAAGGGGATCTATTAAATTATATTCTGTCATCAAATCATTTATAGCCAGAGTAGATTGACGATTATAGGTGACATTGGAGCGGGAACGATCAATTACAGGGTTTATAACTGCATTCCAGTCACCACCCACTATAATATGATGATCCTTATAGGATGCAAGAATATTGTAAATTTTTAAAATGAACAAATGTTGTGAATTACATGGGCCATATAGATTTAAAATTAATAAGGGTTTGTCCAAACCAGCAATAGAAGCGGTAAATAAGCACCACCTCCCCTCATCATCAAATTTCTCATCAATAATATTCCCAATGAATTTTTGTTTAATGATTATAGCTACACCTCTGGAGTTAGATGAGTCACCTGAAGCTATAATCTTTTTGATCCATTTTTTAACTCTTTATTCCAATCAATACGTGAAATATGGGTCTCTTGAATAAAACAAATGTTAGCCTGTGATTTAAAGATCATATGAAATAATAGTGACTTTTTCGCTTTATCTTGAATGCCTCTAACATTCCAAGAATCTAAAATTATGTCAACAGGCATATTCTACAAGTATAATCATTATTGATGCTATAAAAGTGAACTCAAGGTGCAAATCCAACACAATATTAAAAGAAGAAGAAAAAAAGAAAAGAAAAAACAGTCTTTAAGTATTCAAGCAAGTCATCAAATAACATTTGTTGAAAAAAAGAAAAAGGTTTTATAAGAACCATGAAATGTATAATAATGACCTTTATCCTAACCCTAGTGCCTACCCACCAATCCCCCTGTGATAAAGGAAGAGCAGAAGAACATAAAAAAACATTGTAATTATAGATAATAATAACCTCAAGTTAGAATACAAATTACTCAAAGGAAGCCTAACATAACATAAAGTCCGAGTAATACTACTGAAAATATATACAAAATTAACTAATTTCAAGACGTCCAACATGCTTAATCCCTACTTCTAATACTAATCTAAAGCTCCTATCCTTAAAATTAAATTTATAGTGATTAAATGTATTTCCTCAAGTATTTCAAGAGAAAGAGAAACAAGTAAATAATAAATAAATCACACTCTGCTTAACTAGAACACTCTATCATAAGAAGTAATACAATTAAAACTGAAAGATATGTAAGATAACATATATAAGTATAACAAAACCAACTGGTAACATTATAATATAAGTAAATAAGCATAGCATTACTGAACTAAAGATAATAGTCATGCACTATCTACTGAACCTTGTTTAGTACTTTAGTGATAATTTCATTAATCAACATGACCATTAGTATGATAAAAGCACTAATACCTGTAGAATGAGTATTTAGTTATAGTTCAAATAAAGCAAAAACAACTACCAAGCAACCATATCTCAAAATGAAAACAATTCAGTCTGGAGATGCATCTATTAACTAGATAATAGTAGTACAGGAACTATTCAAAATGAAATATTATAAGTCGTAAGGTTTTAACACTAGTTAATATACATGAATAAAGTATAATTATATTATTAAATAGTAACTTAAACAGCATCATATATATTGAACTGAATGTACAACAATGTGCATACATATAATTTTAAATCTACTTTTTGAATATTTTACTAATGACTCTGTTAGGTTATGTAGCCATACTATTCTTCTAAGCTATAGATGTAACATAGCCAAACAGCATGAAAAGACAAGGCTTTTAAAGTAAACATTTTGAACATCTAATTAAAACAGAAACAAGCAAGCTAAATGCAGTAAATCTAAGGGCTTAAATATATACAGGTAGATTCAGCTAATCATGTTTAAAGATAGTTATTTCAAACCTTTCAAATAAGTAAAGGCTTTCTTAAACATAAACTACTAATCATAAATATCACATCCAGTCTCTGAGAAGAAAGAGAGCAGAGAATAGAAAGAACATGAAACTTTCATATGAACAGGTATACTTTGTAACATTTGTCAAATTAAACACTTCAGTATAATATAAAATATTGTATGAAAAAATATTCTGAATAGGAAAATATGTTCATTTCCTTACACATCCTTTAGAATTTTAATATATAAAACTAACCTGTTCATTTGTTTCCAGAAACATTTTCACTCTGCTTTATGAAAGTAGCAGCTTGCTTTGAAGTCATGCAGACACACTAAAAGTCACTGAATATATTATGTGACATGAATCTGTTTAAATTTAAAAAGCAACCTTCATTTATGAAGAGAAAACACTTTAAATACTAGCCAGATCTATTAAAAAGTTAGCACTATTGAATATTTGTTGAAAACAAACAGACTTGTGTATTTGAAACTGTCCTTCTTTCCTCACAAATGATGACATCACCATCCATCTCAGAGAGACTGTAGTGTGCGCATGTTCATGCAGAGCATCAGCTGGAACTCTGAGGGGAAGATTTTCTTGCTAGAATGTTGAGATGGAATGTTTTTCCCTCCAAAAATCATTTAGGTTACACAGAAGGCTGTAACTCAAAAGCTTGTAGTAAAATTAACATATTATCTATTTACACAGCAAGCATATGTGAGAGAAAGAGAAAAAAGTAAATACAGCAATTTAAATGCTTCTATTAATCCACACAAATCTAACAAGCATATATCCTGTCACTGCACACTGTCACACCAAATCTATCATGCGTAAATTACATGACAAGTTCTTAAGCTAATATAATTATGTCACACCAGAATTACAAATCATGTAACACAAATACTGTCAGAGTAAAGAAATGAAAAATCAAACCTTATTGTAGTTCTTTAACAGTAGAATATTAAGATACAGTGTCAGGAAGCTTTTTAAATGTTTTAAGAAAAATGTCTTTTGCATCTTTAGGATCTGAACATACAAATCTTTTGTCATTAGCTGTGAAAGACAAGGTATTAGGATAAGCCATTCAAAATCTAATCCCTCTTTTATCAAGTCAGCACAATAGGGGCCAGTTTTTGTCTATTTAATTTGATCTGTGCAGGAAGATCTTGGGAAAATGATAGTTTGTGAGACTTCCATATGAATTGTTTCTTTGTTTTAGCAGTTTCTAGGTTCTGGAAAGTGTCTTGAAAGTTTAGTAACTTAGTATAAATTAACCTTGGTGTGGAAGAATCTTGCTTTGTACGCAGTGCTCTGTGTGCTCTCTCTACAATTATAGATTTTGAAGAAGCTTCACAATTTAACAGTGTTTCAAAGATATTTTTAGTCACAGATAACAAGTTTTTATTGTCATAAGATTCAGGTAAACCACAAATAATGATGTTATTTCTTCGACTCCTGGCTTCCAGATCCAATATTTTAGCTTGTAAATCTGAAATAGTTTTATCTCTAGATTTAAAGTCACTTTCCAATAAGTCTGTTTTAACTTCCAAAGCTAAGAGTTTATTTTCAATAGTAACAATACTATCGTTTATTTGCTTTAAAGATTTACTAAAGTCTGTAAACTGTTCTGAAAAGTTTTGTATAGCACTTTGGATTGGTTTTAATGCTATTTTTAGTTCTTCTAAAAGGAAATTTGAGCCATTTAAATCTTTATTACTTACATTAATAGTTTCTGTAGGTTGTCTAGATGATTTCAGTCTTTTGAACCTGAATCCTTTTCAGGAGAGAGCATTGAAGTATATTTGGCCTTTGTAGGCTGAGTCTCCATGGAGTCAGATTTTGTAGCTATGCCCAGAAATGGAATGCAGTCAACAGGATACCAGGAACCAGGAACAGACTGGAGCAGTAGGTGTCCCAGCAGCAGAGAGACCAAGAATGTTCTGAGGTAAAATAAATCCCAGGATAATAAGTCCAGAAGAAAAAATAATCCAATGTGAAAAAGATTTATAAAATCTTTTAGTATAAAAATTTGAGGAAAAAGGTTGATATAAAGTTGTAAAAAAAAACAAAAGTTAAATAGCTGTGAGGAGCTCAGAGAATAAGGACTAGACTAGTCGGCGGCCATCTTGGAATCTATGTAGTCAGACTTGATTTTATTCAGACTAAAGAAATATGAGGAAAGGAAGTTTTTACTTACACCCAAAAGTGTATAATTTGGAGTTAGCATATTTAGAGAAGTGGGGTGCAGGAGCCATTTTTTCCTGTGTGTTTGTGTGTGTGTGTGTGTGTGTGTGTGTGTGTGTGTGTGTGTGTGTGTGTGTGTGTGTGGTGCAGCCTAATCAGCTTTACTTTTCAGATGATTGTAAGTTCAGTCAATGTCAGCTTGATGAACTACATTGCATCCTTATGAATGCTCCCAGGTACGTTTATGAATCTATTCTAATCTCGTTGTTACTTGATGAACTACAATGCATCCTTATGCATGCTCCCAAGTACGTTTATGAATCTATTCTAATCTTTTTGTTACTTGATGAACTACAATGCATCCTTATGCATGCTCCCAGGTACGTTTATGAATCTACTCTAATCTCTTTGTTACTTGATGAATTACAATGCATCCTTATGCATGCTCCCAGGTACGTTTATGAATCTATTCTAATCTCATTGTTACTTGATGAATTACAATGCATCCTTATGCATGCTCCCAGGTACGTTTATGAATCTATTCTAATCTCATTGTTACTTGATGAATTACAATGCATCCTTATGCATGTTCCCAGGTACGTTTATGATCCTATTCTAATCTCGTTGTTACTTAATGAACTACAGTCCATCCTTATGCATGCTCCCAAGTACATTTATGAATCTATTCTAATCTCACTGTTACTTGATGAACCACATTGTATCCTTATGCACGCTCCCAGGTAAGTTTATAAATCTATTATAATCTCGATGTTACTTGATGAAGTACAAGGCATCCTTATCCACGCTCCCAGGTGCGTTTGTGAACCTATTCTAATCTCGTTGTTACTTGATGAACTACAATGCATTCATATGCATGCTCCCAGTTACGTTTATGAATCTACTCTAATCTCGTTGTTACTTGATGAACTACAGGGCATCCGTATGCATGCCCCCAGGTACGTTTATGAATCTACTCTAATCCCGTTGTTACTTGATGAACTACAAGGCATCCTTATGCATGCTCCCAGATATGTTTATGAATCTACTCTAATTTTGTTGTTACCTGATGAACTACAATGCATGCTTAAGCATGGTCCTATGTACATTTATGAATGTATTCTAATCTTGTTGCTATTTGATGAATTACAGTGCATCCTTATGCATGCTCCCAGGTATGTTTATGAATATAGTCTAATCTCTTTGTTATCTGATGAACTACAATGCTTCCTTATGCATGCTCCCCGGTACGTTTATGAATCTATTCTAATCTAGTTATTACTTGCTGAAGTAAAAGTGTCCTTATGCATGCTCCCAGGTACATTTATGAATCTATTCTAATTTCATTATTACTTGATGAACCACATTATATCCTTATGCACGCTCCCAAGTACGTTTATGAATCTATTCTAATCTCGTTGTTACTTGATGAACTACAATGCATCCTTATGCATGTTCCCAGGTAGTTTATGAATCTATTCTAATCTCATTGCTACTTGATGAACTACAATGCATCCTTATGCATGCTCCCAGGTATATATATGAATGTATTCTAATCGAGTTGTTACTTGATGAACTGCAATGTATCATTATGCATGCTCCCAGGTACATTTATGAATCTATTTCCAATCTCGCTGTTACTTGATGAACTACAATGCATCCTTATGCATGCTCCCAGGTACGTTTATGAATCTATTCTAATCTAGTTGTTACTTGCCGAAGTACAAAGCGTCTTTATGCATGCTCCCAGGTATGTTTATGAATCTACTCTAATCTCGTTTTTACTTGATGAACTACAAGGCATCCTTATGCATGCTCCCTGGTATGTTTATAAATCTACTCTAATCTCGTTGTTACTTGATGAACTACAATGCATCCTTATGCATGCTCCCAGATATGTTTATGAATCTACTCCAATTTTCTTGTTACCTGATGAACTACAATGCATCCTTAGGCATGCTCCCAGGTACATTTATGAATCTATTCTAATCTTGTTGTTACTTGATGAATTACAAGGCATCCTTATGCATGCTCCCAGGTACATTTAAGGTACGTTTATGAATTTACTCTAACCTCACTATTACTTGATGAACTACAATGCATCCTTTTCCATGCTACCAGATACGTTTATGAATCTACTCTAATCTCGTTGTTACTTGATGAAATACAATGCATCGTTATGCATGCTCACAGGTACAGTTAAGAATCTATTCTAATCTCGTTGTTATTTGATGAACTACATTGCATCCTTATGCATGCTCCCAGGTATTTTTATGAATCTATTCTAATCTTGTTATTACTTGGTGAACTACAATATATCCTTATGGACGCTCCCAGGTATGTTTATGAACCTATTCCAATCTCGTTGTTACTTGATGAACTACAATGCATCCCTATCCATGCTCCGAGATAGGTTTACGAATCTACTCTAATCTCATTGTTACTTGTCGAACTACAATGCAGCCTTATGCATGCTCCCAGGTACATTTATGAATCTATTCTAATCTCATTGTTACTTGATGAACTACAATGCATCCTTATGCATGCTCCCACGTACATTTATGAATGTATTCTAATCTAGTTGTTACTTGACGAACTACAATGTATCATTATGCATGCTCGCAGGTACGTTTATGAATCTATTTCTAATGTTGCTGTTAATTGATGAACTACCATGCATCGATATGCATGCTCCCAGGTACATTTATGAATGTATTCAAATGTCATTGTTACTTGATGAACTACAATGCATCCTTCTGCATGCTCCCAGGTACATTTATGAATCTATCCTAATCTTATTGTTACCTGATGAACTACAATGCATCCTTATGTATGCTTCCAGGTACGTTTATGAATCTATTCTAATCTCGTTGTTACTTGATGAACTACAATGCATCCTTATGCATGCTCCAAGTTACTTTTACAAATCTCCTCTAATCTCATTTTTACATGATGAACTACAAGGCATCCTTATGCATGCTCCCTGGTATGTTTATAAATCTACTCTAATCTCGTTGTTACTTGATGAACTACAAGGCATCCTTACGCATCCTCCCAGGTACGTTTATGTATCTATTCTAATCTCGTTGTTACCTGATGAACTACAATGCATCCTTATGCATGCTCCCAGGTACGTTTATGAATCTATTCTAATCTCGCTGTTACTTGATGAACTACAATGCATCCTTATGCATGCTCCCAGATACGTTTATGAATCTATTCTAATCTCATTGTTACTTGATGAACTACAATGCATCCTTATGCATGCTCCCAGGTACATTTATGAATCTATTCAAATCTCATTGTTACCTGATGAACTACAATGCATCCTTATGTATGCTTCCAGGTATGTTTATGAATCTATTCTAATCTAGTTGTTACTTGCTGAAGTACAAAGCGTCTTTATGCATGCTCCCAGGTATGTTTATGAATCTATTCTAATCTCACTGTTACTTGATGAACCACACTGCATCCTTATGCACACTCCCAGGTATGTTTATGATTCTATTCTAATCTCGTTGTTACTTGATGAATTACAATGCATCGTTATGCATGCTCCCAGGTACATTTAAGAATCTATTCTAGTCTAGTTGTTACTTGCTGAAGTACAAAGCGTCTTTATGCATGCTCCCAGGTATGTTTATGAATCTATTCTAATCTCACTGTTACTTGATGAACCACACTGCATCCTTATGCACACTCCCAGGTATGTTTATGATTCTATTCTAATCTCGTTGTTACTTGATGAATTACAATGCATCGTTATGCATGCTCCCAGGTACATTTAAGAATCTATTCTAGTCTAGTTGTTACTTGCTGAAGTACAAAGGGTCCTTATGCATGCTCCCGGGTACATTTATGAATCTATTCTAATCTCGTTGTTACTTGATGAACTACAGTCCATCCTTATGCATGCTCCCACGTACAGTTATGAATCTATTCAAATCTCACTGTTACTTGATGAACTACAGTCCATCTTTATGCATGCTCCCAAGTACATTTATGAATCTATTCTAATCTCACTGTTACTTGATGAACCACATTGTATCCTTATGCACGCTCCCAGGTAAGTTTATAAATCTATTCTACTCTCGATGTTACTTGATGAACTACAAGGCATCCTTATCCACGCTCTCAGGTGCGTTTGTGAACCTATTCTAATCTCGTTGTTACTTGATGAACTACAAGGCATCCTTATGCATGTTCCCAGATATGTTTATGAATCTACTCTAATCTCGTTGTTACTTGATGAACTACAAGGCATCCGTATGCATGCTCCCAGGTACGTTTATGAATCTACTCTAATCTCGTTGTTACTTGATGAACTACAAGGCATCCTTATGCATGCTCCCAGATATGTTTATGAATCTACTCTAATTTTGTTGTTACCTGATGAACTACAATGCATGCTTAAGCATGGTCCTATGTACGTTTATGAATCTATTCTAATCTCGTTGCTACTTGATGAATTACAGTGCATCCTTATGCATGCTCCCAGGTATGTTTATGAATATAGTCTAATCTCTTTGTTACCTGATGAACTACAATGCTTCCTTATGCATGCTCCCAGGTACGTTTATGAATCTATTCTAATCTAGTTGTTACTTGCTGAAGTAAAAGCGTCCTTATGCATGCTCCCAGGTACATTTATGAATCTATTCTAATCTCATTGTTACTTGATGAACCACATTGTATCCTTATGCACACTCCCAGGTACGTTTATGAATCTATTCTAATCTCGTTGTTACTTGATGAACTACAGTCCATCCTTATGCATGCTCCCAGGTACGTTTATGAATCTATTTCTAATGTTGCTGTTAATTGATGAACTACAATGCATCCATATGCATGCTCCCAGGTACATTTATGAATCTATTTCCAATCTCGCTGTTACTTGATGAACTACAATGCATCCTTATGCATGCTCCCAGGTACATTTATGAATGTATTCTAATCTAGTTGTTACTTGACGAACTACAATGTATCATTATGCATGCTCCCAGGTACGTTTATGAATCTATTTCTAATGTTGCTGTTAATTGATGAACCACAATGCATCCATATGCATGCTCCCAGGTACATTTATGAATGTATTCAAATTTCGTTGTTACTTGATGAACTACAATGCATCCTTATGCATGCTCCCAGGTACATTTATGAATCTATTTCCAATCTCGCTGTTACTTGATGAACTACAATGCATCCTTATGCATGCTCCCAGGTACGTTTATGAATCTATTCTAATTTAGTTGTTACTTGCAGAAGTACAAAGCGTCTTTATGCATGCTCCCAGGTATGTTTATGAATCTATTCTAATCTCACTGTTACTTGATGAACCACATTGCATCCTTATGCATGCTCCCAGGTACGTTTATGAATCTATTCTAATCTCGTTGTTACTTGATGAACTACAATGTATCATTATGCATGCTCCCAGGTACGTTTATGAATCTATTTCTAATCTTGCTGTTACTTGATGAACTACAATGCATCCTTATGCATGCTCCCAGTTAAGTTTATGAATCTACTCTAATCTCGTTTTTACTTGATGAACTACAAGGCATCCTTATGCATGCTCCCTGGTATGTTTATAAATCTACTCTAATCTCGTTGTTACTTGATGAACTACAAGGCATCCTTATGCATGCTCCCAGATATGTTTATGAATCTACTCCAATTTTCTTGTTACCTGATGAATTACAATGCATCCTTAGGCATGCTCCCAGGTACATTTATGATTCTATTCTAATCTTGTTGTTACTTGATGAATTACAAGGCATCCTTATGCATGCTCCCAGGTACATTTAAAGTACGTTTATGAATTTACTCTAATCTCACTATTACTTGATGAACTACAATGCATCCTTATCCATGCTACCAGATACGTTTATGAATCTACTCTAATCTCGTTGTTACTTGATGAAATACAATGCATCGTTATGCATGCTCCCAGGTACAGTTAAGAATCTATTCTAATCTCGTTGTTATTTGATGAACTACATTGCATCCTTATGCATGCTCCCAGGTATATTTATGAATCTATTCTAATCTTGTTATTACTTGGTGAACTACAATATATCCTTATGGACACTCCCAGGTACGTTTATGAACCTATTCCAATCTCGTTGTTACTTGATGAACTACAATGCATCCCTATCCATGCTCCGAGATAGGTTTACGAATCTACTCTAATGTCATTGTTACTTGTCGAACTACAATGCAGCCTTATGAATGCTCCCAGGTACATTTATGAATCTATTCTAATCTCATTGTTACTTGATGAACTACAATGCATCCTTATGCATGCTCCCAGGTACATTTACGAATGTATTCTAATCTAGTTGTTACTTGACGAACTACAATGTATCATTATGCATGCTCCCAGGTACGTTTATGAATCTATTTCTAATGTTGCTGTTAATTGATGAACTACAATGCATCCGTATGCATGCTCCCAGGTACATTTATGAATGTATTCAAATTTCGTTGTTACTTGATGAACTACAATGCATCCTTATGCATGCTTCCAGGTACGTTTATGAATCTATTCTAATCTCGTTGTTACTTGATGAACTACAATGCATCCTTATGCATGCTCCAAGTTACTTTTACGAATCTCCTCTAATCTCATTTTTACTTGATGAACTACAAGGCATCCTTATGCATGCTCCCTGGTATGTTTATAAATCTACTCTAATCTCGTTGTTACTTGATGAACTATAATGCATCCTTATGCATGCTCCCAGATACGTTTATGAATCTATTCTAATCTCATTGTTACTTGATGAACTACAATGCATCCTTATGCATGCTCCCAGGTACATTTACGAATCTATTCAAATCTCATTGTTACCTGATGAACTACAATGCATCCTTATGTATGTTTCCAGGTACGTTTATGAATCTATTCTAATCTAGTTGTTACTTGCTGAAGTACAAAGCGTCGTTATGCATGCTCCCAGGTATGTTTATGAATCTATTCTAATCTCACTATTACTTGATGAACCACATTGCATCCTTCTGCACACTCCCAGGTATGTTTATGATTCTATTCTAATCTCATTGTTACTTGATGAACTACAAGGCATCGTTATGCATGCTTCCAGGTACGTTTATGAATCTATTCTAATCTCGTTGTTACTTGATGAACTACAATGCATCCTTATGCATGCTCCCAGGTACATTTATGAATGTATTCTAATCTAGTTGTTACTTGATGAACTACAATGCATCCTTATGCATGCTCCCAGTTACGTTTATGAATCTACTCTAATCTCGTTTTTACTTGATGAACTACAATGCATCCTTATGCATGCTCCAAGTTACTTTTACGAATCTCCTCTAATCTCGTTTTTACTTGATGAACTACAATGCATCCTTATGCATGCTCCCTGGTATGTTTATAAATCTACTCTAATCTCTTTGTTACTTGATGAACTACAAGGCATCCTTATGCATCCTCCCAGGTACGTTTATGAATCTATTCTAATCTTGTTGTTACTTGATGAATTACAAGGCATCCTTATGCATGCTCCCAGGTACATTTATGATTCTATTCTAATCTTGTTGTTACCTGATGAATTACAATGCATCCTTAGGCATGCTCCCAGGTACGTTTATGAATCTATTCTAATCTTGTTACTTGATGAATTACAAGGCATCCTTATGCATGCTCCCAGGTACATTTATGAATTTACTCTAATCTCACTATTACTTGATGAACTACAATGCATCCTTATCCATGCTACCAGATACGTTTATGAATCTACTCTAATCTCGCTGTTACTTGATGAAATAAAATGCATCGTTATGCATGCTCCCAGGTACAGTTAAGAATCTATTCTAATCTCGTTGTTATTTGATGAACTACATTGCATCCTTAAGCATTCTCCCAGGTATATTTATGAATCTATTCTAATCTTGTTATTACTTGGTGAACTACAATATATCCTTACGGACGCTCCCAGGTATGTTTATGAACCTATTCCAATCTCGTTGTTACTTGATGAACTACAATGCATCCCTATCCATGCTCGGAGATAGGTTTACGAATCTACTCTAATGTCATTGTTACTTGTCGAACTACAATGCAGCCTTATGAATGCTCCCAGGTACATTTATGAATCTATTCTAATCTCATTGTTACTTGATGAACTACAATGCATCCTTATGCATGCTCCCAGGTACATTTATGAATGTATTCTAATCTAGTTGTTACTTGACGAACTACAGTGTATCATTATGCATGCTCCCAGGTACGTTTATGAATCTATTTCTAATCTTGCTGTTAATTGATGAACTACAATGCATCCGTATGCATGCTCCCAGGTAAATTTATGAATGTATTCAAATTTTGTTGTTACTTGATGAACTACAAAGCGTCTTTATGCATGCTCCCAGGTATGTTTATGAATCTATTCTAATCTCACTGATACTTGATGAACCACATTGCATCCTTATGCATGCTCCCAGGTACGTTTATGAATCTATTCTAATCTCGTTGTTACTTGATGAACTACAATGTATCATTATGCATGCTCCCAGGTACGTTTATGAATCTATTTCTAATCTTGCTGTTAATTGATGAACTACAATGCATCCGTATGCATGCTCCCAGGTACATTTATGAATGTATTCAAATTTCGATGTTACTTGATGAACTACAATGCATCCTTCTGCATTCTCCCAGGTACATTTATGAATCTATTTCTAATCTCGCTGTTACTTGATGAACTACAATGCATCCTTATGCATGCTCCCAGGTACGTTTATGAATCTATTCTAATTTAGTTGTTACTTGCTGAAGTACAAAGTGTCCTTATACATGCTTCCAGGTATGTTAATGAATCTATTCTAATCTCACTGTTACTTGATGAAACACATTCTATCCTTATGCATGCTCCCAGGTACATTTATGAATCTATTCTAATCTCGTTGTTACTTGATGAACTACAATGCATCATTATGCATGCTCCCAGGTACGTTTATGAATCTATTCTAATCTCATTGTTACTTGATGAACTACAATGCATCCTTGTGCATGCTCCCAGTTACGTTTATGAATCTACTCTAATCTCGTTGTTACTTGATGAACTACAATGCATCCTTATGCATGCTCCCAGGTACATTTATGATTCTATTCTAATCTTGTTGTTACCTGATGAATTACAATGCATCCTTAGGCATGCTCCCAGGTACGTTTATGAATCTATTCTAATCTTGTTGTTACTTGATGAACTACAAGGCATCCTTATGCATGCTCCCAGGTACATTTAAGGTACGTTTATGAATTTACTCTAATCTCACTATTACTTGATGAACTACAATGCATCCTTATCCATGCTACCAGATACGTTTATGAATCTACTCTAATCTCGTTGTTACTTGATGAACTACAATGCATCCTTATGTATGCTCCCAGGTACAGTTAAGAATCTATTCTAATCTCGTTGTTATTTGATGAAGTACAATGCATCCTTATGTATGCTCCCAGGTATGTTTATGAATCTATTCTAATCTTGTTATTACTTGGTGAACTAAAATATATCCTTATAGACACTCCCAGGTATGATTATGAACCTATTCCAATCTCGTTGTTACTTGATGAACTACAATGCATCCTTATCCATGCTCCGAAATAGGTTTATGAATCTACTCTAATCTTATTGTTACTTGTCGAACTACAATGAAGCCTTATGCATGCTCCCTGGTACATTTATGAATCTATTCTAATCTCATTGTTACTTGATGAACTACAATGCATCCTTATGCATGCTCCCAGGTACATTTATGAATGTATTCTAATCTAGTTGTTACTTGATGAACTACAATGTATCATTATGCATGCTCCCAGGTACGTTTATGAATCTATTTCTAATGTTGCTGTTAATTGATGAACTACAATGCATCCGTATGCATGCTCCCAGGTACATTTATGAATGTATTCAAATTTCGTTGTTACTTGATGAACTACAATGCATCCTTCTGCATTCTCCCAGTTACATTTATGAATCTATTCTAATCTTATTGTTACCTGATGAACTACAATGCATCCTTATGCATGCTTCCAGGTACGTTTATGAATCTATTCTAATCTCGTTGTTACTTGATGAACTACAATGCATCCTTATGCATGCTCCAAGTTACTTTTACGAATCTCCTCTAATCTCATTTTTACTTGATTAACTACAAGGCATCCTTATGCATGCTCCCTGGTATGTTTATAAATCTCCTCTAATCTCGTTTTTACTTGATGAACTACAAGGCATCCTTATGCATGCTCCCTGGTATGTTTATAAATCTACTCTAATCTCGTTGTTACTTGATGAACTACAATGCATCCTTATGCATGCTCCCAGATACGTTTATGAATCTATTCTAATCTCATTGTTACTTGATGAACTACAATGCATCCTTATGCATGCTCCCAGGTACATTTATGAATCTATTCTAATCTCATTGTTACCTGATGAACTACAATGCATCCTTATGTATGCTTCCAGGTACGTTTATGAATCTATTCTAATCTAGTTGTTACTTGCTGAAGTACAAAGCATCTTTATGCATTCTCCCAGGTATGTTAATGAATCTATTCTAATCTCACTGTTACTTGATGAAACACATTGTATCCTTATGCAAGCTCCCAGGTATGTTTATGAATCTATTCTAATCTCGTTGTTACTTGATGAACTACAAGGCATCCTTATGCATGCTTCCAGGTACGTTTATGAATCTATTCTAATCTCGTTGTTACTTGATGAACTACAATGCATCCTTATGCATGCTCCCAGGTACATTTATGAATGTATTCTAATCTAGTTGTTACTTGATGAACTACAATGCATCCTTATGCATGCTCCCAGGTACAGTTATGAATGTATTCTAATCTAGTTGTTACTTGATGAACTACAATGCATCCTTATGCATGCTCCCAGATATGTTTATGAATCTACTCCAATTTTGTTGTTAACTGATGAACTACAATGCATCCTTAGGCATGCTCCCAGGTACGTTTATGAATCTATTCTAATCTTGTTACTTGATGAATTACAAGGCATCCTTATGCATGCTCCCAGCTACATTTAAGGTACGTTTATGAATTTACTCTAATCTCACTATTACTTGATGAACTACAATGCATCCTTATCCATGCTACCAGATACGTTTATGAATCTACTCTAATCTCGTTGTTACTTGATGAAATACAATGCATCGTTATGCATGCTCCCAGGTACAGTTAAGAATCTATTCTAATCTTGTTGTTATTTGATGAACTACATTGCATCCTTAAGCATGCTCCCAGGTATATTTATGAATCTATTCTAATCTTGGTATTACTTGGTGAACTACAATATATCCTTACGGACGCTCCCAGGTATGTTTATGAACCCATTCCAATCTCGTTGTTACTTGATGAGCTACAATGCATCCTTATCCATGCTCCCAGATAGGTTTATAAATCTACTCTAATCTCATTGTTACTTGTCGAACTACAATGCAGCCTTATGCATGCTCCCAGGTACATTTATGAATCTATTCTAATCTCATTGTTACTTGATGAACTACAATGCATCCTTATGCATGCTCCCAGGTACATTTATGAATGTATTCTAATCTAGTTGTTACTTGATGAACTACAATGTATCATTATGCATGCTCCCAGGTACGTTTATGAATCTATTTCTAATCTTGCTGTTAATTGATGAACTACAATGCATCCGTATGCATGCTCCCAGGTAAATTTATGAATGTATTCAAATTTTGTTGTTACTTGATGAACTACAATGCATCCTTCTGCATGCTACCAGGTACATTTATGAATCTATTCTAATCTTATTGTTACCTGATGAACTACAATGCATCCTTATGTATGCTTCCAGGTACGTTTATGAATCTATTCTAATCTTGTTGTTACTTGATGAACTACAATGCATTCTTATGCATACTCCAAGTTACTTTTACGAATCTACTCTAATGTCATTGCTACTTGTCGAACTACAATGCAGCCTTATGAATGCTCCCAGGTACATTTATGAATCTATTCTAATCTCATTGTTACTTGATGAACTACAATGCATCCTTATGCATGCTCCCAGGTACATTTATGAATATATTCTAATCTAGTTGTTACTTGATGAACTACAATGTATCATTATGCATGCTCCCAGGTACGTTTATGAATCTATTTCTAATCTCGCTGTTACTTGATGAACTACAATGCATCCTTATGCATGCTCCCAGGTACATTTATGAATCTATTCTAATCTTGTTGTTACTTGATGAACTACAATGCATTCTTATGCATGCTCCAAGTTACTTTTACGAATCTCCTCTAATCTCATTTTTACTTGATGAACTACAAGGCATCCTTATGCATGCTCCCAGGTATGTTTATGAATCTATTCTAATCTCATTGTTACTTGATGAACTACAATGCATCCTTATGCATGCTCCCAGGTACGTTTATGAATCTATTCTAATCTCGCTGTTACTTGATGAACTACAATGCATCCTTATGCATGCTCCCAGGTACGTTTATGAATCTATTCTAATCTCGCTGTTACTTGATGAACTACAATGCATCCTTATGCATGCTCCCAGATACGTTTATGAATCTATTCTAATCTCATTGTTACTTGATGAACTACAATGCATCCTTATGCATGCTCCCAGGTACATTTATGAATCTATTCAAATCTTATTGTTACCTGATGAACTACAATGCATCCTTATGTATGCTTCCAGGTACGTTTATGAATCTATTCTAATCTAGTTGTTACTTGCTGAAGTACAAAGTGTCCTTATGCATGCTCCCAGGTACATTTATGAATCTATTCTAATCTCACTGTTACTTGATGAACTACAATGCATCCTTATGCATGCTCCCAGGTATGTTTATGAATCTATTCTAATCTCATTGTTACTTGATGAACTACAATGCATCCTTATGCATGCTCCCAGGTACGTTTATGAATCTATTCTAATCTCGTTGTTACTTGATGAACTACAATGCATCCTTATGCATGCTCCCAGGTACGTTTATGAATCTATTCTAATCTCGTTGTTACTTGATGAACTACAATGCATCCTTATGCATGCTCCCAGGTACATTTATGAATCTATTCTAATCTCGTTGTTACTTGATGAACTACAATGCATCCTTATGCATGCTCCCTGTTATGTTTATAAATCTACTCTAATCTCATTGCTACTTGATGAACTACAATGCATCCTTATGCATGCTCCCAGATATGTTTATGAATCTACTCTAATTTTGTTGTTACCTGATGAACTACAATGCATCCTTAAGCATGCTCCCAGGTACATTTATGAATCTATTCTAATCTCGTTGTTACTCGATGAATTACAATGCATCCTTATGCATGCTCCCAGGTACGTTTATGAATCTATTCTAATCTTGTTCCTTGATGAATTACAAGGCATCCTTATGCATGCTCCCAGGTACATTTATGAATCTATTCTAATCTCGTTGTTACTTGACGAACTACAAGGCATCCTTAGGCATGCTCCCAGGAACGTTTATGAATCTATTCTAATCTCGTTGTTACTTGATGAACTACAATGCATCCTTATGCATGCTCCCAGGTACACTTATGAATCTATTCGAATCTCGTTATTACTTGATGAACTACAATGCATCCTTATTCATGCTACCAGATACGTTTATGAATCTATTCTAATCTTGTTGTTACTTGATGAACTACAATGCATCCTTATGCATGCTCCCAGGTACATTTATGAATCTATTCTAATCTCGTTGTTACTTGATTAACTACAAAGTATCCTTATCCATGATCCCAGGTACGTTTATGAATCCATTCTAATCTCGTTGTTACTTGATGAACTACAATGCATCCTTATGCATGCTCCCAGATATGTTTATGAATCTATTCTAATCTCATTGTTACTTGATGAACTACAATGCATCCTTATGCATGCTCCCAGGTACATTTATGAATCTATTCTAATCTCATTGTTACTTGATGAACTACAATGCATCCTTATGCATGCTCCCAGGTACATTTATGAATCTATTCTAATCTAGTTGTTACTTGATGAACTACAATGTATCCTTATGCATGCTCCCAGGTACGTTTATGAATCTATTCTAATCTTGCTGTTAATTGATGAACTACAATGCATCCTTATGCATGCTCCCAGGTACATTTATGAATCTATTCTAATCTTGTTGTTACTTGATGAACTACAATGCATCCTTATGCATGCTCCCAGGTACATTTATGAATCTATTCTAATCTCATTGTTACTTGATGAACTACAATGCATCCTTATGCATGCTCCCAGGTACGTTTATGAATCTATTCTAATCTCGTTGTTACTTGATGAACTACAATGCATCCTTATGCATGCTCCCAGGTAGTTTATGAATCGATTCTCATCTAATTGTTACTTGATGAACTACAATGCATCCTTATGCATGCTCCCAGGTACGTTTATGAATCTATTCTAATCTCGTTGTTACTTGATGAACTACAAGGCATCCTTATGCATGCTCCCAGGTACGTTTATGAATCTATTCTAATCTCATTGTTACTTGATGAACTACAATGCATCCTTATGCATGCTCCCAGGTACATTTATGAATCTATTCTAATCTCATTGTTACTTGATGAACTACAATGCATCCTTATGCATGCTCCCAGGTACGTTTATGAATCTATTCTAATCTAGTTGTTACTTGATGAACCACATTGTATCCTTATGCACGCTCCCAGGTATGTTTATGAATCTATTCTAATCTCGTTGTTACTTGATGAACTACAATGCATCCTTATGCATGCTCCCAGGTATGTTTATGAATCTATTCTAATCTCGTTGTTACTTGATGAACTACAATGCATCCTTATGCATGCTCCCAGGTACGTTTATGAATCTATTCTAATCTCATTGTTACTTGATGAACTACAATGCATCCTTATGCATGCTCCCAGGTACATTTATGAATCTATTCTAATCTCGTTGTTACTTGATGAACTACAATGCATCCTTATGCATGCTCCCAGGTACGTTTATGAATCTATTTCTAATCTTGATTTTACTTTAAGAACTACAATGCACCCTTATACATGCTCCCAGGTACATTTCTGAATCTATTCTAATCTCGTTGTTACTTGACGAACTACAAGGCATCCTTATGCATGCTCCCAGGTACGTTTATGAATCTATTCTAATCTCGTTGTTACTTGATGAACTACAATGCATCCTTATGCATGCTCCCAGGTATGTTTATGAATCTATTCTAATCTCATTGTTACTTGATGAACTACAATGCATCCTTATGCATGCTCCCAGGTACGTTTATGAATCTATTCTAATCTCGTTGTTACCTGATGAACTACAATGCATGCTTAAGCATGCTCCTAGGTACGTTTATGAATCTATTCTAATCTCGTTGCTACTTGATGAATTACAATGCATCCTTATGCATGCTCCCAGGTATGTTTATGAATCTATTCTAATCTCGTTGTTACTTGATGAACTACAAGGCATCCTTATGCATGCTCCCAGATATGTTTATGAATCTACTCTAATTTTGTTGTTACCTGATGAACTACAATGCATCCTTAAGCATGCTCCCAGGTACGTTTATGAATCTATTCTAATCTCATTGTTACTTGATGAATTACAATGCATCCTTATGCATGCTCCCAGGTACGTTTATGAATCTATTCTAATCTAGTTGTTACTTGATGAACTACAATGCATCCTTATGCATGCTCCCAGGTACATTTATGAATCTATTCTAATCTCGTTGTTACTTGATGAACTACAATGCATCCTTATGCATGCTCCCACGTACACTTATGAATCTATTCTAATCTCGTTGTTACTGGATGAACTACAGTCCATCTTTATGCATGCTCCCAAGTACATTTATGAATCTATTCTAATCTCACTGTTACTTAATGAACCACAATGTATCCTTATGCATGCTCCCAGGTATGTTTATGAATCTATTCTACTCTCGATGTTACTTGATGAACTACAATGCATCCTTATGCATGTTCCCATGTAGTTTATGAATCGATTCTAATCTAATTGTTACTTGATGAACTACAATGCATCTTTATTCATGCTCCCAGGTACATTTATGAATCTATTCTAATCCCGTTGTTATATGATGAACTACAATGCATGCTTAAGCATGGTCCTATGTACGTTTATGAATCTATTCTAATCTCGTTGCTACTTGATGAATTACAGTGCAAACTTAGGCATGCTCCCAGGTATGTTTATGAATATAGTCTAATCTCTTTGTTACCTGATGAACTACAATGCTTCCTTATGCATGCTCCCAGGTAGGTTTATGAATCTATTCTAATCTAGTTGTTACTTGCTGAAGTACAAAGCATCCTTATGCATGCTCCCAGGTACATTTATGAATCTATTCTAATCTCATTGTTACTTGATGAACCACATTGTATCCTTATGCATGCTCCCAGGTACATTTATGAATCTATTCTAATCTCGTTGTTACTTGATGAACTACAAAGCATCCTTATGCATGCTGCCAGGTAGTTTATGAATCGATTCTCATCTAACTGCTACTTGATGAGCTACAATGCATCCTTATGTATGCTTCCAGGTACGTTTATGAATCTATTCTAATCTCGTTGTTACTTGATGAACTACAATGCATCCTTATGCATGCTCCCAGGTATGTTTATGAATCTATTCTAATCTCGTTGTTACTTGATGAACTACAATGCATCCTTATGCATGCTCCCAGGTACGTTTATGAATCTATTCTAATCTCGTTGTTACTTGATGAACTACAATGCATCCTTATGCATGCTCCCAGGTACATTTATGAATCTATTCTAATCTAGTTGTTACTTGATGAACTACAATGTATCATTATGCATGCTCCCGGGTACGTTTATGAATCTATTTCTAATCTCGCTGTTACTTGATGAACTACAATGCATCCTTATGCATGCTCCCAGGTACATTTATGAATCTATTCTAATCTCGTTGTTACTTGATGAACTACAATGCATCCTTATGCATCCTCCCAGGTACATTTATGAATCTATTCTAATCTAATTATTACTTGATGAACTACAATGCATCCTTATGCATGCTCCCAGGTACATTTATGAATCTATTCTAATCTCATTTTTACTTGATGAACTACAAGGCATCCTTATGCATGCTCCCAGGTATGTTTATGAATCTATTCTAATCTCGTTGTTACTTGATGAACTACATGCATTGTTATACATGCTCCCAGGTACGCTTATCAATCTATTCTAATCTCACTGTTACTTGATGAGCTACAATGCATCCTTATGCATGCTCCCAGGTACATTTATGAATCTATTCTAATCTCATTGTTACTTGATGAACTACAATGCATCCTTATGCATGCTCCCAGGTACATTTATGAATCTATTCTAATCTCATTGTTACCTGATGAACTACAATGCATCCTTATGCATGCTCCCAGGTACGTTTATGAATCTATTCTAATCTTGTTGTTACTTGATGAACTACAATGCATCCTTATGCATGCTCCCAGGTATGTTTATGAATCTATTCTAATCTCGTTGTTACTTGATGAACTACAATGCATCCTTATGCATGCTCCCAGGTACGTTTATGAATCTATTCTAATCTCGTTACTTGATGAACTACAATGCATCCTTATGCATGCTCCCAGGTACGTTTATGAATCTATTCTAATCTCGTTGTTACTTGATGAACTACAATGCATCCTTATGCATGCTCCCAGGTACATTTATGAATCTATTCTAATCTCGTTGTTACTTGATGAACTACAATGCATCCTTATGCATGCTCCCAGTTACGTTTATGAATCTATTCTAATCTTGTTGTTACTTGATGAACTACAAGGCATCCTTATGCATGCTCCCAGGTACGTTTATGAATCTATTCTAATCTCATTGTTACTTGATGAACTACAATGCATCCTTATGCATGCTCCCAGGTATGTTTATGAATCTATTCTAATCTCGTTGTTACTTGATGAACTACAATGCATCCTTATGCATGCTCCCAGATATGTTTATGAATCTACTCTAATTTTGTTGTTACCTGATGAACTACAATGCATCCTTAGGCATGCTCCCAGGTACATTTATGAATCTATTCTAATCTTGTTACTTGATGAATTACAAGGCATCCTTATGCATGCTCCCAGGTACATTTATGAATGAATTCTAACCTCACTATTACTTGATGAACTACAATGCATCCTTTTCCATGCTACCAGATACGTTTATGAATCTACTCTAATCTCGTTGTTACTTGATGAAATAAAATGCATCGTTATGCATGCTCACAGGTACAGTTAAGAATCTATTCTAATCTCGTTGTTATTTGATGAACTACATTGCATCCTTATGCATGCTCCCAGGTATTTTTATGAATTTATTCTAATCTTGTTATTACTTGGTGAACTACAATATATCCTTATGGACGCTCCCAGGTACGTTTATGAATCTATTCTAATCTCATTGTTACTTGATGAACTACAATGCATCCTTATGCATGCTCCCTGGTACATTTATGAATGTATTATAATCTAGTAGTTACTTGACGAACTACAATGTATCATTATGCATGCTCCCAGGTACGATTATGAATCTATTTCTAATCTTGCTATTAATTGATGAACTACAAAGCATCCGTATGCATGCTCCCAGGTACATTTATGAATGTAGTCAAATTTTGTTGTTACTTGATGAACTACAATGCATCCTTCTGCATGCTCCCAGGTACATTTATGAATCTATTCTAATCTCATTGTTACCTGATGAACTACAATGCATCCTTATGTATGCTTCCAGGTACGTTTATGAATCTATTCTAATCTCGTTGTTACTGGATGAACTACAATGCATCCTTATGCATGTCCCAAGTTACTTTTATGAATCTCCTCTAATCTCGTTTTTACTTGATGAATTACAAGGCATCCTTATGCATGCTCCCTGGTATGTTTATAAATCTACTCTAATCTCTTTGTTACTTGATGAACTACAAGGCATCCTTATGCATCCTCCCAGGTATGTTTATGTATCTATTATAGTCTCGTTTTTACCTGATGAACTACAATGCATCCTTATGCATGCTCCCAGGTACATTTATGAATCTATTCTAATCTCATTTTTACTTGATGAACCACAATGCATCCTTATGTATGCTTCCAGGTACGTTTATGAATCTATTCTAATCTAGTTGTTACTTGCTGAAATACAAAGCATCTTTATGCATGCTCCCAGGTATGTTTATGAATCTATTCTAATCTCACTGTTACTTGATGAACCACATTGCATCCTTATGCACACTCCCAGGTATGTTTATGATTCTATTCTAATCTCGTTGTTACTTGATGAACTACAAGGCATCCTTATGCATGCTTCCAGGTATGTTTATGAATCTATTCTAATCTCATTGTTACTTGATGAACAACAATGCTTCCTTATGCATGCTCCCAGGTACGTTTATGAATCTATTCTAATCTCGTTGTTACTTGATGAACTACAGTGCATCCTTATGCATGCTCCCAGGTACATTTATGAATGTATTCTAATCTAGTTGTTACTTGATGAACTACAATGTATCATTATGCATGCTCCCAGGTACGTTTATGAATATATTTCTAATCTTGCTGTTACCTGATGAACTACAATGCATCCTTATGCATGCTCCAAGTTACTTTTACGAATCTACTCTAATCTCGTTTTTACTTGATGAACTACAAGGCATCCTTATGCATGCTCCCAGGTACGTTTATAAATCTACTCTAATCTCGTTGTTACTTGATGAACTACAATGCATCCTTATGCATCCTCCCAGGTACGTTTATGTATCTATTCTAATCTCGTTGTTACCTGATGAACTACAATGCATCCTTATGCATGCTCCCAGGTACGTTTATGAATTTATTCTAATCTCGTTGTTCCTTGATGAATTACAAGGCATCCTTATGCATGCTCCTAGGTACGTTTATGAATCTACTCTAATCTCGTTGTTACTTGATGAACTACAATGCATCCTTATGCATGCTCCCAGATATGTCTATGAATCTACTCTAATTTTGTTGTTACCTGATGAACTACAATGCATCCTTAAACATGCTCCCAGGCACTTTTATGAATCTATTCTAATCTCATTGTTACTTGATGAATTACAATGCATCCTTATGCATGCTCTCAGGTACATTTAAGAATCTATTCTAATCTAGTTGTTACTTGTTGAAGTACAAAGCGTCTTTATGCATGCTCCCAGGTATGTTTATGATTCTATTCTAATCTCGTTGTTACCTGATGAACAACAATGCTTCCTTATGCATGCTCCCAGGTACATTTATGAATCTATTCTAATCTCATTGTTACTTGATGAACTACAGTCCATCCTTATACATGATCCCACGTACATTTATGAATCTATTCTAATCTCGCTGTTACTTGATGAACTACAGTCCATCCTTATGCATGCTCCCAAGTACATTTATGAATCTATTCTAATCTCACTGTTACTTGATGAACCACATTGTATCCTTATGCACGCTCCCAGGTATGTTTATGAATCTATTCTACTCTCGATGTTACTTGATGAACTACAATGCATCCTTATGCATGTTCACATGTAGTTTATGAATCGATTCAAACCTAACTGTTACTTGATGAACTACACTGCATCCTTATGCATGCTCCCAGGTACGTTTATGAATCTACTCTGATTTTGTTGTTACCTGATGAACTACAATGCATGCTTAAGCATGGTCCTGTGTACATTTATGAATGTATTGTAATCTTGTTGCTATTTGATGAATTACAGTGCATCCTTATGCATGCTCCCAGGTATGTTTATGAATATAGTCTAATCTCTTTGTTACCTGATGAACTACAATGCTTCCTTATGCATGCTCCGAGTTACGTTTATGAATCTATTCTAATCTAGTTTTTACTTGCTGAAGTAAAAGCGTCCTTATGCATGCTCCCAGGTACTTTTATGAATCTATTCTAATTTCATTGTTACTTGATGAACCACATTGTATCCTTATGCATGCTCCCAGGTACGTTTATGAATCTATTCTAATCTCATTGTTACTTGATGAACTACAATGCATCCTTCTGCAGGCTCCCAGGTACACTTATGAATGTATTCTAATCTCGTTGTTACTTGATGAACTACAAGGCATCCTTATGTATGCTTCCAGGTACGTTTATGAATGCATTCTAATTTCATTGGTACTTGAACTACAATGTATCCTTATGCATGCTCCCGGGTACGTTTATGAATCTTTTCTAATCTCGATGTTACTTGCTGAAGTACAAAGCATCCTTATGCATGCTCCCAGGTACGTTTATGAATCTATTCTAATCTCACTGTTACTTGATGAACCACATTGCATCCTTATGCACACTCCCAGGTATGTTTATGATTCTATTCTAATCTCGTTGTTACTTGATGAACTAAAAGGCATCCTTATGCATGCTTCCAGGTACATTTATGAATCTATTCTAATCTCGTTGTTACTTGACGAACAACAATGCTTCCTTATGCATGCTCCCAGGTACGTTTATGAATCTATTCTAATCTCATTGTTACTTGATGAACTACAATGCATCCTTATGCATGCTCCCAGGTAAATTTATGAATCTATTCAAATCTCATTGTTACCTGATGAACTACAATGCATCCTTATGTATGCCTCCAGGTACATTTATGAATCTATTCTAATCTAGTTGTTACTTGCTGAAGTACAAAGCGTCTTTATGCATGCCCCCAGGTATGTTTATGAATGTATTCTAATCTCACTGTTACTTGATGAACAACATTGCATCCTTATGCATGCTCCCAGGTACATTTATGAATCTATTCTAATCCCGTTGTTACTTGATAAACTACAATGCATCCTTATGTATGCTTCCAGGTATGTTTATGAATCCATTCTAATTTCATTGTTACATAATGAACTACAATGTATCCTTATGCAGGCTCCCAGGTACATTTATGAATCTATTTCTAATCTCGCTGTTACTTGATGAACTACAATGCATCCGTATGCATGCTCCCAGGTATGTTTCTGAATGTATTCTAATCTCGTTGTTACTTGATGAACCACATTGCATCCTTAAGCATGCTCCCAGGTACGTTTATGAATCTATTCTATTCTCGTTGTTACTTGATGAACTACAATGCATCCTTTTGCATGCTCCCCGATATGTTTATGAATCTACTCTAATCTCGTTGTTACTTGATGAACTACAATGTATCCTTCTGCAGGCTCCCAGGTACATTTATGAATCTATTCTAATCTCGTTGTTACTTGATAAACTACAATGCATCCTTATGTATGCTTCCAGGTACGTTTATGAATCCATTCTAATTTCATTGGTAGTTGAACTACAATGTATCCTTATGCAGGCTCCCAGGTACATTTATGAATCTATTTCTAATCTCGCTGTTACTTGATGAACTACAATGCATCTTTATGCATGCTACCAGGTACGTTTATGAATCTATTCTAATCTCGTTGTTACTTGATAAACTACAATGCATCCTTATGTATGCTTCCAGGTATGTTAGTATTGTTAGTTTACTCCTTGAAGGCTTACTGTGGCCGAGGCGCTAGAGTGAGAGACAGAAAATAAAGCTGTTTTTGGATCCTGTGCTGACTCCTGTTGTTTTGCTGTGCTGCTTTGCTGTGTTCAACGTTGTTGCTGACGTTTATGAATCCATTCTAATTTCATTGTTACTTGATGAACTACAATGCATCCGTATGCATGCTACCAGGTACATTTATGAATCCATTCTAATTTCATTGTTACTTGATGAACTACAATACATCCGTATGCATGCTACCAGGTACGTTTATGAATCCATTCTAATCTCATTGTTACTTGATGATCTACAATGCATCCTTATGCATACTCTTGTTGTTTAACATTAGGGTTCACCAGCTTTGCAAATTATGTTTAAACTACTCATCCTTAAAGAGCATGCTAGAAACATTTGTTTTCTGTAAGCTTAAAAGCTCTAATATAGTGTATTGTCTTACTTGCATTTCCTGGCTCCTGACTTTTTTTCTTTTCGTTTCTTTTTGGACTCCCTCCTGCTGGGGTTTGCTCTGCAACCAGATTTAACCACCCAATCTCACATTGATAACTGCTGCCCCCCTCTCCCGAGCCATTCTCATAGGAGGCTATATCAATCCCTATTTCTCTGGGAGCCATCCTTAAAATGCAGTATAGTCCCAGCCTGCAGGAGCTTCCCTTAGCCTGCTGTCTGTGCTCCCTGTAAGGCTATGCAGTATAGTCCCAGCCTGCAGGAGCTTCCCTTAGCCTGCTGTCTGTGCTCCCTGTAAGGCTATGCAGTATAGTCCCAGCCTGCAGGAGCTTCCCTTAGCCTGCTGTCCGTGCTCCCTGTAAGGCTATGCAGTATAGTCCCAGCCTGCAGGAGCTTCCCTTAGCCTGCTGTCTGTGCTCCCTGTAAGGCTATGCAGTATAGTCCTGCCTGCAGGAGCTTCCCTTAGCCTGCTGTCTGTGCTCCCTGTAAGGCTATGCAGTATAGTCCCAGCCTGCAGGAGCTTCCCTTAGCCTGCTGTCTGTGCTCCCTGTAAGGCTATGCAGTATAGTCCCGGCCTGCAGGAGCCCCTTAGCCTGCTGTCTGTGCTCCCTGTAAGGCTATGCAGTATAGTCCCAGCCTGCAGGAGCTTCCCTTAGCCTGCTGTCTGTGCTCCCTGTAAGGCTATGCAGTATAGTCCCAGCCTGCAGGAGCTTCCCTTAGCCTGCTGTCTGTGCTCCTGTAAGGCTATGCAGTATAGTCGGGCCTGCAGGAGCTTCCCTTAGCCTGCTGTCTGTGCTCCCTGTAAGGCTATGCAGTATAGTCCCAGCCTGCAGGAGCTTCCCTTAGCCTGCTGTCTGTGCTCCCTGTAAGGCTATGCAGTATAGTCCCAGCCTGCAGGAGCTTCCCTTAGCCTGCTGTCTGTGCTCCTGTAAGGCTATGCAGTATAGTCCCAGCCTGCAGGAGCTTCCCTTAGCCTGCTGTCTGTGCTCCCTGTAAGGCTATGCAGTATAGTCCCAGCCTGCAGGAGCTTCCCTTAGCCTGCTGTCTGTGCTCCTGTAAGGCTATGCAGTATAGCCCCGGCCTGCAGGAGCTTCCCTTTGCCTGCTGTCTGTGCTTCCTGTAAGGCTATGCAGTATAGTCCCAGCCTGCAGGAGCTTCCCTTAGCCTGCTGTCTGTGCTCCTGTAAGGCTATGCAGTATAGTCCCAGCCTGCAGGAGCTTCCCTTAGCCTGCTGTCTGTGCTCCTGTAAGGCTATGCAGTATAGTCCCAGCCTGCAGGAGCTTCCCTTAGCCTGCTGTCTGTGCTCCCTGTAAGGCTATGCAGTATAGTCCCAGCCTGCAGGAGCTTCCTTAGCCTGCTGTCTGTGCTCCCTGTAAGGCTATGCAGTATAGTCCCAGCCTGCAGGAGCTTCCCTTAGCCTGCTGTCTGTGCTCCCTGTAAGGCTATGCAGTATAGTCCCAGCCTGCAGGAGCTTCCCTTAGCCTGCTCTCTGTGCTCCTGTAAGGCTATGCAGTATAGTCCCGGCCTGCAGGAGCTTCCTTAGCCTGCTGTCTGTGCTCCCTGTAAGGCTATGCAGTATAGTCCCGCCTGCAGGAGCTTCCCTTAGCCTGCTGTCTGTGCTCCTGTAAGGCTATGCAGTATAGTCCCAGCCTGCAGGAGCTTCCCTTAGCCTGCTGTCTGTGCTCCCTGTAAGGCTATGCAGTATAGTCCCAGCCTGCAGGAGCTTCCCTTAGCCTGCTGTCTGTGCTCCCTGTAAGGCTATGCAGTATAGTCCCAGCCTGCAGGAGCTTCCCTTAGCCTGCTGTCTGTGCTCCCTGTAAGGCTATGCAGTATAGTCCCGGCCTGCAGGAGCTTCCCTTAGCCTGGTGTCTGTGCTCCCTGTAAGGCTATGCAGTATAGTCCCGGCCTGCAGGAGCTTCCCTTAGCCTGCTGTCTGTGCTCCCTGTAAGGCTATGCAGTATAGTCCCGGCCTGCAGGAGCTTCCCTTAGCCTGCTGTCTGTGCTCCCTGTAAGGCTATGCAGTATAGTCCCGGCCTGCAGAAGCTTCCCTTAGCCTGCTGTCTGTGCTCCCTGTAAGGCTATGCAGTATAGTCCCAGCCTGCAGGAGCTTCCCTTAGCCTGCTGTCTGTGCTCCCTGTAAGGCTATGCAGTATAGTCCCAGCCTGCAGGAGCTTCCCTTAGCCTGCTGTCTGTGCTCCCTGTAAGGCTATGCAGTATAGTCCCAGCCTGCAGGAGCTTCCCTTAGCCTGCTGATTGTGCTCCCTGTAAGGCTATGCAGTATAGTCCCAGCCTGCAGGAGCTTCCCTTAGCCTGCTGTCTGTGCTCCCTGTAAGGCTATGCAGTATAGTCCCGGCCTGCAGGAGCTTCCCTTAGCCTGCTGTCTGTGCTCCCTGTAAGGCTATGCAGTATAGTCCCAGCCTGCAGGAGCTTCCCTTAGCCTGCTGTCTGTGCTCCCTGTAAGGCTTTTTTCCTTTTTATATTCATATGCCTCTTTAGCGTTGTCTGTTTACTGTCATAATTTACAGGGATGTTTATGCTGTTCTACATTAGTGCTACATTTATTATTGCTATTTAGAGTGTATACTCTGACAAAACTGTGATGCTTTTTTACTGCTGATTGTATATGTAGAGCTTGGTGATTACTCCAGTGTGTATATGCATACTTACATATCTAAACTTGGTATTTGTAAGCAGAAACACACAGTTGTTTCTTTATTTGGTATTTGGAAAATAGAAACACAGCGTTTGTTACACATTCTAACCAGTATCTTACCTAACTACTGTGCTACTTTAACCTGTTAGACTTAGTATGCTGTTAGATTTTTCTCTTATGATCTGCCTAAACACCGTTTCCTATTCTGTGTGATTCTTTACTCTTCCCTGGACATTTATCTATGTACCTACTTACTGTACCATTTCTTGTATCCACTCTCTGTCTTCTGATATTCCTTCCGTCACTCTCTGACTAACATCCTCTACTCTCTCCCAGTTTGTCTTCACTTCTCCTAAAACTGTACTATTTACTTTCTGCTCATACTCTATTTTTTTCTCTTTGCAGTTTGCTTGGGCCAACCACAAGCCTTGGGATAGCGCCCCCCCCCCCCCCCCTCTGTTCTGAAGAAAAGTTTCAGCAAAAGCTCAAATCAGCACTGGGAAATCTCAACTTTTTTACAAAAAACTTCCTTTACAAATAATCATTAGGTGAATGTCACTGAATTGTTTTTCATTTTTAATCCTTAGGCATGCTCCCAGGAACGTTTATGAATCTATTCTAATCTCGTTGTTACTTGATGAACTACAATGCATCCTTATGCATGCTCCCAGATATGTTTATGAATCTATTTTAATCTTGTTGTTACTTCCCAGGTACGTTTATGAACCTATTGCAATCTCGTTGTTACTTGATGAGCTACAGTGCATCCTTATCCATGCTCCCAGATAGGTTTATGAATCTACTCTAATGTCATTGTTACTTGTCGAACTACAATGCAGCCTTATGCATGCTCCCCGGTATATTTATGAATCTATTCTAATCTCGTTGTTACTTGATGAACTACAATGCATCCTTATGCATGTTCCCAGGTACATTTATGAAGCTTTTCTAATCTAGTTGTTACTTGATGAACTACAATGTATCCTTATGCATCATGCATACAATGTATCCTTATGCATGCTCCCAGGTACATTTATGAATCTATTTCTAATCTCGCTGTTACTTGATGAACTACAATGCATCCGTATGCATGCTCCCAGGTACGTTTCTGAATGTATTCTAATCTCGTTGTTACTTGATGAACTACATGCATCGTTATGCATGCTCCCAGGTACGTTTATGAATCTATTCTAATCTCACTGTTACTTGATGAGCTACAATGCATCCTTATGCATGCTCCCAGGTACATTTATAAATCTATTCTAATCTCATTGTTACCTTATAAACTACAATGATTCCTTATGTATGTTTCCAGGTACGTTTATGAATCCTTTCTAATTTTGTTGTTACTTGATTAACTACAATGCATCCTTATGCATGCACCCAGGTACATTTATGAATCTTTTCTAATCTCGTTGTTACTTGATGATCTACAATGCATCCTTATGCAGGCTCCCAGGTACGTTTATGAATCTTTTCTAATCTCATTGTTACCTTATAAACTACAAGCCAAATATAAAGGCAGAGAGGTAACCAAGGCTTCTCAATAATCCATTCATAAAGTGCCTGTATCTGCAACTGAGATGTTTTCCAAGAACCAAGCTTAGATGTAAAAGCAAAAGAATTTATTTAATAAAATTGTTTTCGGTAAGCGCTTTCACATTTGCTTCCTCAGACCGGTAACATTCAAAAAATCAGTCTGCTCCTTTTATAGTAGTCATGTGTTTCATCTTATAAAACTTTAAAGTGATACAAACCAGATTATTGAAAGTTTCATTAAGGAAGGTTCAGTGTCATAACATTTCTATATTAGATAGAGTAAATTCATATCTATAAAGAATTTACTAGGTACACATCATTCAATACTTACTAAAACATACTAATATATAATGTTTGTTGCTAAAAAAGCATATCTAAATAATAATAATTACTACAGCATTTAGAAGCATTAACTGTTGCATGAAGCTCAATAAATAAAATATTTAAATAAAATATTTCCGATATGTACTATAGATGCATTAAACTGTGTTATTCTATGTATACCATTCATGTATAAAACTATCAAAAACATTATAAGTATGCTAATCATACAAAACAATATTCACAAAACTAGTAGAAGTCGCTAATCGTCAAGGACACAAGTTAAAAAAAGTCAGCAATTGACAAATTACGTACATTTATAACAAATATCTTTAAAATA
The DNA here is from genome assembly GCF_019279795.1 of Protopterus annectens. NCBI lineage: Eukaryota > Metazoa > Chordata > Ceratodontiformes > Protopteridae > Protopterus > Protopterus annectens. Next base: position 752,870,937 of record NC_056751.1, read on the forward strand.
CTTTAAAGGCATTTATAAAAGCCTATCATTATATATTTACACTAAAACCTAACTAAACATAGATATACGGGTTGTTAATATTGTAAATAGCGCTTATTTAAGGCGTCTGGCTCTTAACACTGGTCGAATGGAAGCTCGTTCATTAAGGCCACTGCCTTTGTCTGCTCTAAGGCGAATCATCCAATTAACTTCTACTCTCTCAGTAGTGTTACGAATATTCCCTTGTCTTAATATTGGCAGGACACTATCTATAGCCATAAAAGTAAAGCTGTGTTGGTTACCATATTGGCCTACATGCTTAGCCAATGCATTGTTACTATGTCCAATCCTAATGGCATATAAGTGTTCTCTAATCCTAATTTTAAATGCCCTATTAGTCTTACCGACATAGAAAGCTTGGCATTCTTGGCACCTAGCTAAGTATACCAAGTTAGCTGTATTACATGTGGCATCAACTTTAAACGTGAATATCTGACCAGTATCTGGGTGCTCAAAAGTATTCGCTTCACATATGTACTTACAATATTGGCATTGTTTACAAGGGTGGGTTCCCAACAAGGCCACTTTTTCCCGGCCATCATGGCGATGACAAAGTAGCATCTTAAGATTATTCCTATTTTTATACTGGAACTTAGGATTGATGCCCACTAATGACCCAATCTCCTGGTTGCTGGTGAGAATCGACTAGTGCTTATAAATGATATCAATGATGTCCTTCCTGTCATTGGTGTAATACATTTGTATTTTTATTTGCTCATTGTCTACTTGTCCAACTATGGGTTCATGTATATGATCAGAGAAATAGGGTGCCGCTCTAATTGATCTTAATCTGTGTATGTCTTCTATAGTTCTATCAACTTTATGCGGCTTGTAACCCCTTTGAGCAAGTCTCAGTTTAAATTTATCTAGTTCATTCAGGTAACCCTCTTGTGTGGCATTAAGCCTAGAAATTCTCATACCCTGACTTTTAATGATATTTCGAAATATATAAGGTGGGTGCATACTTGTCCTATGTAGGAGGCCATTCCTATAGCATTTCTTCCTATACACACCAGTATTCACTTTTTCTTCCAGCACCCTCTCCACATAAACATCTAAGAAGTCTATGCGGTGTAAAGAGTGCTGATGCATAAATTTCAAGTAGGAGGTCAGCCCATTGATCAAGGTCATGTATCTATCAAGTTCGAGTTGATTACCTTGCCAAACAAGAAAGACATCGTCCACAAAACGACGATAAAAGCATACGTGGGAGGTATGTAAATCACAAGGAAACAAGACATCTTCCTCCCACATAGCTAGAAACATGTTGGCGTAGCTATTGGCACAGGAAGTGCCCATAGTCACGCCATCACGTTGGATATATACATCAGTTCCATATATATAAACACGTTATTCTCTAAGATGACTTCCATAAACATAGAAATCAAGTCAATATGTTTTTCAGGGTTCCCTATCAGAAGCCTGAAACACTATAAGCCTGAAAATCAAAATCCTGAAAACTATAGACTGAAAGTTCAAAATCCTGAAAGACCAAAATCCTGAAACTCAAAATCCTGAAAACACAAATAATGCTAATATGTCACTATAAAGACACTAATATCTACCAACTGACCCTGACCCTAACCCTAACCTTAAGGTCCGTCACTATCGCACACTCACCTGACCCGTGCCCTAACCCTAACTCACTTAAACCACCCTAACCCCAATATTTGTCACTATTGCATACATGCCTAACCTGCTAACCCTAACTCACTTAAACCACCCTAACCCTAACATAAAACCAACTGACACTTACCTGAACCCAACGCATGACCCAACACCACAGGGCTAACAATAGCAAAGCCACAATGACGTCAGTATGTCCATTTTGTGTTTTCAGGATTTTGAGTTTCAGGATTTTGGTCTTTCAGGATTTTGAACTTTCAGTCTATAGTTTTCAGGATTTTGATTTTCAGGCTTATAGTGTTTCATGCTTCTGATAGGGAACCGTTTTTCAGTATATTCACTGTGTAACGTCAAATACTTTTTTATGGCCTCAAACCCCTCTCTATTAGGTATGATGGTAAATAGCGATTGGACATCCATAGTAACAAAATACATATTTTGAGACATATTAGTATTCTTAAAGAACTTATATAATTCTACTAGAAATTGTTTAGTATCCCTGAGGATATACTCATTTCGTTCAACAACAGGTCTTAAATGTTTCTCTACATATAACGAGAAAGGCTCGGTGCTCCAACCGCCTCCTGAAACAATAGGCCTCATGGGGGGGTTTGTGCCATGTTTATGTATTTTGGGGATGCCATGTATACTTGGTATCATAGGGTACTCCACAAATAAATATTTCGCCAGTTCCTGGTCAATGCACTGACTAACTTGCAAGTCATGAACTATATCTATCATTTTATAAATGATACTCTGAAGCTGTTGTTCAGATATAGTCTTATAATACCTCTCATCTGCTAACATATCCAACATGTTATTGTGATAATGTGAGAAATCCATTACAACCAAAGGGCCTCCTTTATCTGCTGGTCTAAAAATTACATTTTTATCTGCTCTAAGCCTATTCAACGCCTGCTTTTGTTGGAAAGTCAAATTATATGGCCTATGTGAACTGTGTTTTCGAGTAGCAAATAACTGATATACATCATCTTCTACAACTTTGTAGAAGGCCTCTAATAAAGGGTGATTTTGAGGTACATATTCACTCAATTTTCTCAATGATGGTTGTACACTGTTGAAATTATTACCAAACTGGTATCTAAGCATTACATTTCTACTAAACAGTTTCAAATCTGTTAGTACATCAGTGATTCTACTATTTACACTAGGAATAAATGTTAAACCTTTATTTAACAGTTCAAGTTCATACGAATCCAAAGGTCGATGCAAAATGTTCCATACTAAGTCTGTATTCATTTGTTCCACATTTTCTTGAGTGTCTGTCCTTGTATCCTTTCCCCGGATAGTTTGCGTTTCTGCCTTCCTCGACTGGCAGACCGATCTCATCTGTCCCCCCTCCCCATGGATATGGGAAGGGGAAACTGGGGAAAAATTGTTTCGTGTGGTAGTTGTGAGGCACTCAAGGCAGTGTTCTTAGTTGTCTTAGAGCGTATTTACCTTATAAACTACAATGATTCCTTATGTATGTTTCCAGGTACGTTTATGAGTCCTTTCTAATTTTGTTGTTACTTGATTAACTACAATGCATCCTTATGCATGCTCCCAGGTACATTTATAAATCTATTCTAACCTCATTGTTACCTGATAAACTACAATGATTCCTTATGTATGTTTCCAGGTACGTCTATGAATCCTTTCTAATTTTGTTGTTACTTGATTAACTACAATGCATCCTTATGCACGCGCCTAGGTACATTTAAGAATCTATTCTAATCTCGTTGTTACTTGATGAACTACAAGGCATCCTTATGCATGCTCCCAGGTACATTTAAGGTACATTTATGAACTTGCTCTAATCTCACTATTACTTGATGAACTACAATGCATCCTTATCCATGCTACCAGATACGTTTATGAATCTACTCTAATCTTGTTGTTACTTGATGAACTACAATGCATCCTTATGCATGCTCCCAGGTACAGTTAAGAATCTATTCTAATCTCGTTGTTATTTGATGAACTACAATGCATCCTTATGCATGCTCCCAGATATGTTTATGAATCTATTTTAATCTTGTTGTTACTTCCCAGGTACGTTTATGAACCTATTGCAATCTCGTTGTTACTTGATGAGCTACAGTGCATCCTTATCCATGCTCCCAGATAGGTTTATGAATCTACTCTAATGTCATTGTTACTTGTCGAACTACAATGCAGCCTTATGCATGCTCCCCGGTATATTTATGAATCTTTCTAATCTCGTTGTTACTTGATGAACTACAATGCATCCTTATGCATGTTCCCAGGTACATTTATGAAGCTTTTCTAATCTAGTTGTTACTTGATGAACTACAATGTATCCTTATGAATCATGCATACAATGTATCCCTATGCATGCTCCCAGGTACGTTTATGAATCTATTCTAATTTCGTTGTTACTTGATGAACTACAATGCATCCTTATGCAGGCTCCCAGGTACGTTTATGAATCTATTCTAATCTTGTTGTTACTTGATGAACTACAGGGCATCCTTATGCTTGCTCCCAGGTACATTTATGAACGTATTCTAATCTCGTTGTTACTTGATGATCTACAATGCATCCTTATGCATGCTCTCAGGTATGTTTATGAATCTATTCTAATTTCGTTGTTACTTGATGACTACAAGGCATCCTTATGCATGCTCCCAGGTACATTTATGACTCTATTCTAATCTTGTTGTTACTTGATGATCTACAATGCATCCTTATGCAGGCTCCCAGCTATGTTTATGAACCTATTCTAATGTCGTTATTTGATGATCTACAATGCATCCTTATGCAGGCTCCCAGGTACGTTTATGAATCTTTTCTAATCTCGTTGTTACTTGATGATCTACAATGCATCCTTATGCAGGCTCCCAGGTATGTTTATGAACCTATTCTAATGTTGTTATTTGATGATCTACAATGCATCCTTATGCATGCTCCCAGGTACATTTATGAATCTATTCTAATTTCTTTGTTACTTGATAAACTACAATGCATCCTTATGCATGCTTCCAGGTACATTCATGAATCTATTCTAATTTCGTTGTTACTTGATGATCTACAATGCATCCTTATGCATGCTCCCAGGTATGTTTATGAATGTATTCAAATCTCGTTGTTACTTGATGAACTACAATGCATCCTTATGCAGACTCCCAGGTACGTTTATGAATCTATTCTAATTTCGTTGTTACTTGATGAACTACAATGTATCTTTATGTATGCTTCCAGGTACATTTATGAATCTATTCTAATTTCGTTGTTACTTGATGACTTACAATGCATCTTTATGCAGGCTCCCAGGTACGTTTATGAATCTATTCTAATTTCATTGTTACTTGATGAACTACAATGCATCCTTATGCATGCTACCAGATACATTTATGAATCTATTCCAATCTCGTTGTTACTTGATGAATGACAATGCATCCTTATGCCTGCTCCCATGTACGTTTATGAATCCAATCTAATTTCGTTGTTACTTGATGAACTACAATGCATCCTTATGTATGCTTCCAGGTACATTTATGAATCTATTCTAATTTCGTTGTTACTTTATGAACTGCAATGCATCCTTATGTATGCTTCCAGGTACATTTATGAATCTATTCTAATTTCGTTGTTACTTGATGAGCAACAATCCTAATGCATGTTCCCAGGTATGTTTATAAATTTTTTTCTATTCTCATTTGAAATTAGGGTTCACCAGCTTTGCAAATTATGTTTAAACTACTCATCCTTAAAGAGCATGCTTGGAACATTTGCTTTCTATAAGCTTAAAAGCTCTAATATAGTGTATTGTCTTACTTGCATTTCCTGGCTCCTGACTTTTTTTTCTTTCTGGTTCTTTTTGGACTCCCTCCTGCTGGGGTTTGCTCTGCAAACAGGTCTAACCACTCAATCTCACATTGATAATTGCTACCCCCCCTCCCCTGAGCCATTCTCATAGGAGGCTATATCAATCCCTATTTCTCTGGGAGCCATCCTTAAAATGCAGTATAGTCCCAGCCTGCAGGAGCTTCCCTTAGCCTGCTGTCTGTGCTCCCTGTAAGGCTATGCAGTATAGTCCCAGCCTGCAGGAGCTTCCCTTAGCCTGCTGTCTGTGCTCCCTGTAAGGCTATGCAGTATAGTGCCAGCCTGCAGGAGCTTCCCTTAGCCTGCTGTCTGTGCTCCCTGTAAGGCTATGCAGTACAGTCCCAGCCTGCAGGAGCTTCCCTTAGCCTGCTGTCTGTGCTCACTGTAAGGTTATGCAGTATAGTCCCAGCCTGCAGGAGCTTCCCTTAGCCTGCTGTCTGTGCTCCCTGTAAGGCTATGCAGTATAGTCCCAGCCTGCAGGAGCTTCCCTTAGCCTGCTGTCTGTGCTCCCTGTAAGGCTATGCAGTATAGTCCCAGCCTGCAGGAGCTTCCCTTAGCCTGCTGTCTGTGCTCCCTGTAAGGCTATGCAGTATAGTCCCAGCCTGCAGGAGCTTCCCTTAGCCTGCTGTCTGTGCTCCCTGTAAGGCTATGCAGTATAGTCCCAGCCTGCAGGATCTTCCCTTAGCCTGCTGTCTGTGCTCCCTGTAAGGTTATGCAGTATAGTCCCAGCCTGCAGGAGCTTCCCTTAGCCTGCTGTCTGTGCTCCCTGTAAGGCTTTTTTCCTTTTTATATGCACATGCCTCTTTAGCGTTGTCTGTTTACTGTCATAATTTACAGGGATGTTTATGCTGTTCTATATTAGTGCTACATTTATTATTGCTATTTAGAGTGTATACTCTGACAAAACTGTGATGCTTTTTTACTGCTGATTGTAGAGCTTGGTGATTACTCCAGTGTGTATATGCATACTTACATATCTAAACTTGGTATTTGTAAGCAGAAACACACAGTTGTTTCTTTATTTGGTATTTGGAAAATAGAAACACAGCGTTTGTTACACATTCTAACCAGTATCTTACCTAACTACTGTGCTACTTTAACCTATTAGACTTAGTATGCTGTTAGATTTTTCTCTTATGATCTGCCTAAACACCGTTTCCTATTCTTTGTGATCTTTACTCTTCCCTGGACATTTATCAATTTACCTACTTACTGTACCATTTCTTGTACCCACTCTCTGTCTTCTGATAATCCTTCCGTCACTCTCTGACTAACATCCTCTACTCTCCCCCAGTTTGTCTCCACTTCTCCTAAAACTGTACTATTTACTTTCTGCTCACACTCTATTTTTTTCTCTTTGCAGTTTGCTCGGGCCAACCACAATCCTCGGGATCGCGCCCCACCCCCACCCCCCACCTTCGGATCTGAAGCAAAGTTTCAGCAAAAGCTCAAATCAGCACTGGGAAATCTCAGCTTTTTTACAAAAACCTTCCTTTACAAATAATCATTATGTGAATGTCACTGAATTGTTTTTAACAATTTTTTCTTACTTTGTGACTATCATTGTGAAGTGATCACAACTGCATTGAGCTCCATTCAGCTTCCAACTTGGAGAGCTTTAATCAAGTCGGCCACAACATGGCAACATACTCTATTAATTATATAATATACTTATTCCCTCTGTATGCAAATAGGTGAGCTCCAGAGTCTAAGATTAAAACTATTCCAAAACAAAACTTTAGTTCAGTTCCAATTCCCTTAGCTCTACTCATCCTTAAAGAGCTTGCTAGCAACATTTGCTAATAGACAAACAGCTACTGATTGCTTTTTGAGCCTTCTCGCACCTCGGGTGCAGCCCCGTTCCATTCGCCCTTGCTACGCTCAGGCTCAATTCGCTCTTTGACCACCCCCATTTCTACCCACCCCATATAATTTTCTTTATACATAACCATTAACACCCACTCTGCACCCTACTTCCCGTTCCTGTCCTCCCAACAAATCATAACTAACCCCTCCCCTCTCCCACACTACACTTGCAAACTATTACTTCTCCTTCCACTTCCCACATTACTCCTACCCCCCTACTCAAACATCACCTAAGCAACACACTCTCACAATAAACCTACTACTTACTCCCCAGTCACCAATTTCAGTACTCTAGCACTCAGTACTCTTACCCATCATGCCTTTCTCTCCTACCCTTTTGTTGTACTACCTCCATTACTCCTCCTTCGCGCTCTCACCTCACTTAATATCCAGGTATCTCATATTCTCAAAGTTCCTACAATACCTCATAGTACGGATGCCTCATCTCCTTGTCATTCATTTGCTATTTTCACTTCTATCTTTTCTCCTGAAACTCCTCTTCCTAAAATCAAAATCCCCCCCACCTACACCACATTCCCTAAAAAATAAAACAAAATATTTTATCTTTAACTTATACAAACATAACTGCCACTACCACCCTAATGTTCTTCTACTTGCAGGCCCCACTCAACACAGCTCCACCTATAACTATAGTCCCACTGACCAATATGCTTCTGCCCCCCCAAACAAACAAATCTCCTTTTATTCAATAAACACGAAGTATATTAAACAAGGTTAGTGAGCGTCATGCTTGGATCTCAAGCCACATCCCTGATGTCATCACCCTAACAGAAACTTAGCTAAAACCTCAACACCATGACAAAGACTTTCTCCCTCCTGGTTGTAGTACACTGCAACTTGACTGCCAAAAAAAAGGGTGGTGGAGTTGCCATTGTTTACTCTAACCACCTTACTCTGACAACTCTAATAAAACTATCCTGTCCTTTTCCCCTGCTGAAATACTAAGAGCCAACCTTGTACTTAAGACCCATACCACCATCACAGTAGTAGCAATCTACATTCCCCCGGGGGATAACTTACCCCTGCTGGAATACATTTTCTCATACTTCTGTCAACATATTCCTAATGAAACTATTACTCTTGGTGATGTCAATATTAATTGGTTAATTCTCTGTACCCCAAATTCTTCCTTACACATTAACTTGTACAGCTTTACACAACTTATCACCAATGCCACCCATACCAACAACTCTCATACACACAGCACCCTTATCGACTGGATTCTAGTGTTTCATCCCTCTAAATATCACAATTATGAAACCCTTCCTAACACAAAAAGTGATCACTCCCCAATAAAAGTACTTAGCTATATCCCTCACTTTACTAAACAGAATAGATTTATCACATGCTGCAAGCTTACTAACTTCCACCCTGACACCTTTAAATCTCTTCTCTCTAAAGTTAACTGGGGTTTCCTTCCCCAACTCCCCCTTGATGATGCTGTCCTGTCTTTCAACTCCCCCTTTCTCAGTATTATTGACTCATTTGCCCCACTTCACACAGTCCGTATTAAATCTAGTACATCTCCATGGCTATCAAATTCCTTCCACATCCTAATGAAAGAGAGAGACAGAGCATGGAAAACATGGACCAAAACAAAGCTCCATGCAGACTTGCTAAAAAACAAAGAACTTAGATATCAGACCAAACAGTGTATTAATAAAGATAAAAGAGACTTCTACTACAATCCACCCTCAGCCTTGAAATCTAACCCCCAAAAATATTGGAACTCATTAAACCACATACTACATCCTGGTGGTCCCTGCTCCCCCAATCCTTGTCCTGATAAGACTCCCAAAGATACTGCCTCCACCTTCAAGACATATTTCATTGACTCTATATCCAATCTATTTAACCCCACTGCCAACTCATCTACCTTTAATAATATTTCAAACCATTCTCTATCAAACCCCATTATACTCTCATCAAATTATTTTCCCTCAACCTGTACCACTAGCTACATCAAATCCTTACTCTCTAAACTCAAACCTTGCTCAGTTTCTACCGACAACATTCCTTCCCTTTCCTTCATTTAGCTGCTGACTCTCTTGCTTTCCCTGTATCTATCTTAATCAACCGCTCCACTTCAGAATCCAAAGTCCCTTCCATATGGAGTATGGAGGTAACTCTTCAGACATCACTAATTTTAGACCAATTGCTATCCTCTCTCCTCTCTCTAAAGTTCTAGAAAAATGCATACATAAACAAATTATGCACTACCTACTCTCTGAAAATCTACTCACACCTACTCAACATGGCTTTAGACCAAAGCATAGTACTACTACTGCCCTACTATCATTCCTTAATACCATATCCCTAGCCAGAAATAGCAACAAACTTGTCTCCTGTCTATTCTTAGATCTCTCTAAAGCTTTTGACACCATCTCTCACCCTCTCCTTCTGCACAAACTAACCAACCTTAATTTCTCCCTACTGCTGTTGCATGGTTTTCCAGCTACCTCACTGACAGATCTCAAGCAGTGGAATGGCAATCAGGACTCTCCCCTCCTCTCCCAGTTAAAATGGGTGTCCCTCAGGGTTCCATCCTTGGTCCACTACTTTTCAACATCTTCACTAATCTTCTTTATTCTTCCTGCCCTCGGTCATCACTGGTCCACTACGCTGATGACTCTACTGTCATTACTATTACTGACTCTCCCTCAGAACTCATCTCTACAATACAGACTTCCTTTAACTCAGTAGAAAACTGGCTGTCTCATAACCAGCTTATACTTAACCAAAAAGAACTAAGCTACTGCTTTTTTTCCTAAAAACTACAACAACATTAAATGCACTTTCACAAGCCTGTCCCTCAATAACACACACATCGAGGTGGAAACTAGCAATAAACTCTTGGTATCATCACTGACAGCCAACTTAAATTTGATCTACACATTAACAACTGTATCAAGAAAACTCATCAGAAACTAGGGCTTCTCTACCACAACAAAATGTTTCTCACCAGTGAAGCTAAAGTAACTCTCACTTATGCCTACCTCCTACCATGTCTATTATATGGCTCTCAAAGTCTTATTTGCCTCAACTCCACACTTCTTGACAAACCTGAATCTACCTGCAACAAGATAGCCAAATTTTCAGCCCATCAAACTTACAAGTCACATCACTCTCTCTCACTCAAATACCTTAACTGGCTAGAACTACCTCACCAGCTTCTTCTCCCTCAACTCCAGATCATCCACTCTATCCTTTATCAGTCTTCTTACTGTCCTACCCTATCATCTGTCCTCTCCCACTATTCACCTGCTAGATCCCCCTGGAGCTCTAACCTAGATCTGCTACAAATCCACAAACCTAAAACTTAGAAAGGATGTATTCTCTATAGCTATAATCCTTCCAAGGTCTGGAACAAACTCCCACTGGAGAACAGGTCACTCAAACAACTTAGTCAATTCAAGCTAGCCACTAAAGAATACCTGTTAAGCCAATAGACCTGCCTCTGTACCCACCCTTCTTAAACAGCTATTGTTAGTCCTTCTGAATGATGTAGGATTCTAAATATGACAGACATAATGATTAGCTTACTATAGTAAATCCTTGTTTTTCATGTACATGTTGCTTTGAATATTTTCTGTAAACCAGTTGTTGATTTACTTATTTTTGTAAATGATAATCTGTAGAACATGTGGAACATTTCTCCCCGGGCCTACACTGAAAAAGGGCTACTTAGCTCAGTCAGACAAACCTGGTCAACAAATGTAAAATAAATAATGAAATAATTAAACAATTAAATGTTTTATGTGCGCTTTTTAAAAAAAATCAATATTATATGCACAAAAGTAGACAGGGGCTCTGACGTATTCCTCAAAAAAACATCCCAAGTGCAGAGCCCCTCTTCATCAGCCATGACAGTTGTAAAGAAGAAATGCATTAATTTTCATTTGTATTTATTTATTTATTATGGCTACTAGATTGTCCAGCAGGTCAAGTGCATTTTTAGTTGAAAGCCAGTGAGAAAAGCTCTGCAGATGAGGATTACATGAGAAGTTAAATGTTAGCAAAACAGTTTGACAACAGGCATGTCTATTAAATAACTTATGGTACAAAAAGTAAGAAATACAATGAAACGTAGTATAAGATACAAAAATGATAAGAACAGGCTTAGGGTAAGTAAGTTAGCAATAAAATACAAAGATGGGTAAGTGGCATGCTTGCTATCATACCATAGCCACTGTGTAACACATGCACATATACTGGTTAGTTAACTGCATGTACGACAGAAGTAAGAGAGAAGTGGATGACAAAAGGGTACTGAGGGAGTTGTGGTGGGAGTGTGAAATGGGGAACAGGTAGGACACTAAGGGTATGAAGGGGTTTGGCATAATGTTTGAGGTCTTCACCTCACAGACACAAGATACAGGATTTGATTCTGACTTCTGGTTATTGTCTAGACTTAAAATGGCTCTTCAGGGCAGTTAGCCTAGTATTCACCTATCAGCCTATGAACTTACATTCATATGAGTAGTAGCTACTGCATACAGGATGGGAGTAAAAGTTGATTTAAAGGGCTATGGATAAGGGAGACCAAAAAAGGAAAAGAAAGCAAAATAATGGAATATGCAACTGGAGAAGGCTATAAACAAGGAAGGTAGATAAGGGTAGTGGCACATGCTAGTGGAGAACTGGGAATAAGCAGAGAGGCCAAGTCTGGAGATTAACATACAACTAGTGGCTAAATGGCACAAGTAGCAGCAGATTGTTTTTAAGACTGAGTACCAGCAAATGAAGGAAAGAAAAGAATAGATGAGGAGGTTCAGGAAAAACACAAGGATGTCTGCAACTGCACCTTCAAAAAGAAGGCAACCATTACTTTGTAAATTTGTTAAAGCACAAACATCTTGGTTCAAATCTGATACAGGGAGATAAAGTTCTAGATCAGATGAATGTGGGCTCCAGTCCTGCCATCACAAAATGTGTTAAGGAGCACTGTTTGTTAGTTAGATCACAAAATTCAAAGTTCAGGATGGTTGTAGCTGATGATGGAATCTAAGAATTTGTGAGAAGATAAGCGGCCAGTGAGTATGTGGTCGGTTTGTAGCTTCATTCAGCCTCGTTTATGAAAGGATGTGCAACGTTGTTGTTAAAGTGGGTAACTGAAGACAAAAAGGCGCAGTGCAAAATGAAAATTTACATCAAGAGTGGCTTGGAGGGAGGAGGAAGCATTAATGTATCAATAAGTATGAATATTTCAATAAGAATATCATTGAGTATTAATATATTGATAAGCACTAATATATCAATAAGTGTTAAGATATCAATAAGTATGAATATGTTTAGGAAGACCTAGAATAAGCATTAGTCTGGGAAGGAAATGTTGACTTTGGACAGAGCTAAGAACTTGAATGGATTCTATATACAGGTCTGGGTGCTCTTTCACAATAATACATTGCAGTAAACTTCTTGTAAAATAAAATATAAAATTATAAAAAAAAGCTGTACTCATCTGCAACTCAAAAAATAACTTCTATCCAGAAAACTTCCAAGGACAAAAAGAGAAAGAAAAATCTATATCTCACTGACATTATTTTATGTTAGCCACAGAAAATAAAGAATTTACTCAGACAGATTACTATGAGTACAGAGATGTGGAAATATTACGTTACATTAAAAAATTGTGTTAACATGGTAAATCACACTCAATAATTCTACTATAAAGAGTTAGCCAAAATGTATCAAATACAGATACTAATACCATGTCCAAAAGGCTGCCATTGGAAAAAATACTGGGCATTTTTTTTATTTATTTAACATTTGTTTACCGAGAAAGTCCGACTTGGAACGAGCCAATTTTCAGAGGCCCTGGGAGAAATGCTCCAGAGGCATGTCTTTCTAACATGGGAGGAAATAGGAGCACCAGGAGGAAACCCACACAAATGCTGGGAGGACATAAGACTCCACACAGAAGGTACCCAGATGAGACTCGAACCGGAGAACATCTTGCTGTTTGGTAACAATGCAAACCGCTGCACCACTATGCTGTCCAGCACTGTTCTTACAGCTTATATACCACTAAATAATCAACAAAAAGGGAGGCACAGTGGGGCAGCGGTTAACAGTGTTGCCTCACAGCAAGAGGTTCTGTGGTTTGATTCTTGGCTGGGGTGCCTTCTGTGCAGAATCTGCATGTCCTCTCTGCATTTGCATGGGTTTCCTCCAGGTACTCTGGTTTCCTCCCATATTTCCAAAGACAAGCATCTGGAACATTTCTCACCAGGCCTCCGCTGAAAATAGGCTCTGTCCTAGTCGGACCTTCATGATCAACAAATGTTAAATAAAATAAATAAAAAACACTAACGGTAGCCACACATGACTGTACATCTAATGCTGCACTACAATGGTCAGTACTGAACATTCCCAAATATGAAAACAACTGTACAGCATATGATCACTAACACAATAACACTGTCTATAGTACAATCACTAATGACACACACATATTAAACACCCTACAATTTACTATTCAGCATTCGGTAAGAGTTGACTGACAGCATGCATTAACTTCAGCTGAAAGGAAAGGCTAGAGTCACTATTCCTGTATTCAGCCAACTCTAGAACAAGAGATTTGAATCTACGTCAGAGAATAAATAAAATTAAATGGTGAGATAGGTTTACCACCTAGTGCCTCCCCCTGCTCTGTAACTGCTTCTCCTTGCATGTAAGGCAGTGTGATAACCTGTCTTCTTTCTGACATAGCTTAGACAATAGGACAGGTACCTTAAAATATAATGAATGAAAAAACTAGTAAAACAAACAAACTGCTAGAGAACAACTTCAGCCAGCAGTCATAGAAACCCCAATTTTATGCAAAGTTAAGGGATTTCAGTCTTACCATTTTCAGAACTTCATCAGAACTAATAAAACTTAAATAAAAATGAGTTAAAATACAAATAAAATCACATGAGCCATTAGAGTCAAGGAGAATAACCACGTAATTAAGCACTAATCAATTTACATAATGTCGTAATGTTTTAACTTTAAAATAGGGTTAATGGTACAAGCTTCATTTAACCCTGGGTGGTTTGTGGTATTCAATTAAGCTGCCACTTTAAGCTCACATACATTCATATGTTCTTTTATAATCCAACCCTGTGGGTCATTTCTTACTTGTTCAATTACCATAAATCCAAATGTATGTGAACTAAACTCAACTATATGTTTATACAAAGCACTGGAGATACCATAAATCCAAATGTATGTGAACTAAACTCAACTATATGTTTATACAAAGCACTGGTGATTTTACCTTTCTTAATATCCAATAAGTGTTCATATATACATTCCTTAAACCTCCTATAGGTGATTCCTATATAATAAGCGGGACAGAACAAACACTGTGCTAAATAAACAACATTTTTCGAACAACATGAAAAAATATCCATTTGTCTTATAACTAACACCTCTAAAGTAGAAGCTGTGTCCACAAATAAAGTTGCGGCATTGTGAACAGTGACCACATTTAGTTGTTCGATTTTTCCATTTAATCACATAATTTTGCACCATTCTACTGGACTACAAATAATTTTTAAAAGTTGTATCCCTCCTATACATAATGAATGGCTTTCCCCCACTTTTGTTTAATATACTGGTATCTAACGAAAATCATTTCCAGTTCTTGTGAATGCATCCTGCTATAGTACTACTATCTAAGGTATAGGTGGAGATGAAAACTTCCTACTATTTGCAGGTGAAAAGGATCCACTATTATTTGTCATCATAGCAGTATTTTCTATAGCAGTAAGCACAGATATATCCATTTACCTTTTTGTTACTACCTCCTCTCTTATTTAATTTAAAAATTCAATAGAGTAGCCTCTCTTTAAGAACATATTCAATAAGATGTTGCATTCCTTTCAAAAATACTTAAGATCCAGAAATCATCTTGGCAAGCCGTACTAGTTGCCCTTTAACTACTAACTTTTTTTGGTGCCTAGAATGCTAACTAGAGAAATGGAAGTAGGAATTTGAAAAAGTGGGTTTACAAAATATATTAGAACTATACCTATTGTTAGCCACATCCTTCTTCACCTCAACATCGAGAAATGCTATTTTATTTTCACCAAATGTGGATAAAAAAATTTTAAAATTCTGCAGTGTTGTTAATGTATAATAAAAATTCTCATAATTTATCTGAGATATGAACCCACAAAATAAATATGTCGCCCAAGAACCGAGTACAAACTATCCAGCTCTTAGTATATTCACTACTGAACATGCACTGATCCTCTCACTCTGCCATCACATAGTTTGCAAACATGTTTGAGTTTCATGCCTGGAAAACGAATTGTTCTACTATGGATGCAAATTCCTTTAGGCACATTATCCCTACTAAAAATCTTCATTCTATGGTTGACTTATTACGTTCATTTGAGAGGTTACTGACCAGATATAAAAAACTTCAACTGGAAAATAGTTACCTAACCAAGAACATTGAACTACAACGAGTACTTAAGGTTTAAGGCTCTGGCGGCTTCCTAATGGGGTTTCCAATAATCCTGAATTGTTACGTGAATTTTATATGGTGTTTAATAAGGTGGGTTGTGATATTATGTGGATCATGGTTAAATATAACAACTTTGAACCGGAAAAACTGTCTAATCAGTTAGATACTTTGAATAAAACCATCCACGACGATCTAAACTTCATCTCCTATGAAACTAATTATTTCAGCTTGTTTTCTGATGTTGATAAATTCTGCCAATTTTTTCTTCAGCGAAAATTTGATAAACTTAAGAGAGAAGCTGAGGAATATACAAAGGGTAAGGTGTATCCTTACCCTTCGTGTCACCACAGCAACCATGCAGAATCAGACAATCAGCATGGAATTTGCAATGATGAGCAGACTCCATTGTCATTTGATTTAAATACTGAGGAGAGAGACGGGCCAATCAATTCAGAGCAGCAACCTATCAGGAGAGTCAAACAGATCAGGAACAACAAACAATGAACCAACTCCTGGAGGCACCAGGAATCGAGCGATATGTACCTGAAACAAGGGGCCAGACAAAGAGGAATTTTCAGAACAATCGCAACAAGAATTAAAGGTTAGTAATTCTTCTGTCAATGAAATGTATGCTGGGACATTACATGTAGCTCTTAATGACTGTGCTGATTTTAAAATGTACAATTTTTTGTCAAAGCATATTACATCACACATGCCAACATACTAGCTAGAGGCTTAACGTTCATTCCAGCCAGAAAAGCCAGTATTGTTAATACGTTAATTGATTAGAAAATATTTATCCATAAATTGAATTTGGATCTATAGTTTAGCAATAGTAATGCATTCTGTAATTTAAACTGTTTACGGAGACCTATTGTTCTTAACCCACCCCTAAATCAGTGCTTTCAAGTGTTTGAGAAGGTTTGCGAGCTTGATATTCGCAATGTGTTAGAACAGCCTTGTAAGGTGAGATTTTTTTTAACTTGTCTGACATTGAAAACAAACTTTTTCATGAAACTGCTGATGATACCAATATTCGGGTTATGAAACCGGACAAGGAGGGTCGTTGGTGGTGATGGATCATGTTGACTACTTCAACAACATGAATGGGCTGCTGATGGAAGATACTTATGAAAAGGTAATGCAATGAAATTAACATTGCTTTTTTAAAAATAGACATTATTAGATGATCTGTTGCTCCAGGGTCAGATAATGAAAAATGAATATGAATACATGCGCAATGACAAACCAGCATAGCCAGTATACCTAAAATACATAACAGTCTGGAATATCCTCATTTTTGGCCAATAGTTGATGCAACACGGTCTAAAACATTTTTATAAAAATATTGTTGGATTATAATTTAAAGAAAGGTTTAAGTAACATTGTGCAGATATGTAAAGATTCATGGCATTTTTAAAGTATGTTAAAAAATACAGCATTTCAATCTAATGCCACGTTTGTGACAACTGATATCCAATTTCTTTTCTGTCATCCCACATGATGTGGGTCTTAGCTGGTTTGAGAAGCAATTGTTTAAACATACAGCCCTACATACTGATAAAATGCAATGGTGGTACTAATGGAGGCAGTATTAAAGAACAATTCTTTGTTTTTTGAAGGTCAGTATTTTAGGCAAATCACTGGAGTGGCCATGGGAGTGGCATGCACCCCCATGTTTGCAAACTATGTGATGGCAGAATGGGAGGATCAGTACATTTTCAACAGTGAATATACTAAGAGCTGGCTACCTTAGTATAAAAAGCATCACTTGCAAAAACATTTGCAACTGATGACTCTGCTTGTAGAATTTACTTATGCAAGACCAAATAAATGTACAAATATGTTATTGAGCTAAACTATAGCAGCCTCACCCCCTTGCAGTTAATCTATATGATATACTCAAGGTGCACAAAACAGGTAAGATTAGCCCAGACCCATAAATCTATTATAAGTGCTGGGACTCCTTAAATTTTACAAGAACAGTCTTGATCTTTGGAATTATTCTGTTTTGGAAAAACAGTTCAGGACCTATTTACAGTCAAACTCAGTAGTGGAAGGTGCATTCTGTTAGTGTTCTTGTGATCCACTGGGATCTTTGTTATGATAATATACCTAAAGAACTGCCACAAATTCAGAAGACCCAAGGTACAACTACTGGAAAATTGCTTATAGTATTAATTAAGATGTTCTATACTAAATCAGCGAACACTTAAAAAAGCAAACGCTGATTTATCGACCCCATGTAAGCGAAAGCTTACAATCCCGAACACTCAGAACAGCAATTTTATTTTCAAATGGAAAAAAAATCGCTGTTCCACAAAAAAAAAAATAAAAACATCAAAAAATTACATAAAGTGGGGGGCTTCACCCCCACACCCCCCGATGTGAGGGGCTGTGCCCCCCACACCCCCCCCCTACTTAAATATACCAATTCCGAGATTGCACTACAGTGACGAAAATGGCAAAGTAATGGAGGCTGCTAAGCGATTTCTTTCCCAGGGAAAGAAATAGCTTATATGCCGTTTCGCTATTTTGCTGTTTCATGCTTTCAAGTTCGATCAAGACCCATTCAAAGGATTGCGCCTTTGATCATACAATAGGAACCCAATTAAGAAATTGTTTATAGTATGAATTAAGGACATGATAAACATCAGCTTAATTTCCTAAGATGTAACATCATCCAGAATTATAATTAACATCCTGAATCTCAGTATGAATCAGTCTCTGCAAGTTCTCGTTAATTCTGCATGCTCAGTATGGGGCGATTAACGTAGCTGATCCATTGGCTCAAAGTGGAGTAGTCAAGTCCTGTGCATATTACTAGTTTTCAAACTTGCAGATTTCATTTTTGCTGATGCTGGTAGTAACATTTATACACTATAGTGGTAAAATGTAAATTAGCTTGCTGAGGTTACCAGATGTGGGAGGCTTGAATCTAACCACACTGCTTGACTATTAAATGATCCCATTAACTACTGTTCTTTGATTAATTATCCAATGATGCACACTGAGGTGAGGCACTACACTCCAAGGCCTGCGTTAATGCACCTGTCTCAACCTCGCTTTTCTAGTCAGGTCAGTTATTTAACTGTATTCAGTGCCAATATACAACCTTCAAAGCATTCCTAAGGCCTTCACTACAGCACCCACCAGTCCTTCTAAACAGGATGCCAAACTGAACTTCCTTGTCTCTAAAGAGAGGTTTGCATGGGGCACCAATAAGTCCCTTACTCAGGCATTTTCTTCTTGACAACTTTCTGCCAAATTTGATTTTTTTCCTACTATGAATCAACCAAGCCACCCAGAAATGAATAAAAGTTAACACTGTGCTAGCAGTTAAATATCACTTTACTAAAATAAAACAATGCTGCAATGCAAAATCTGTTGGGTTAAAGAAATATGTTACACCAAAAAAATGGGTTAAGCCATCATTTTCTGCATCCATTACAAAGCTTTCTATGGGAAAAAATACTGCCGAAAAGGTGTGATTTAATTTCTTGCTTGTTAGACCTTCAGACATCTTAAAGTTCAGCTACAAACACATATAACAAGCAATGTTATGTAAATGGTTAATTGTTGAAAATAGCATCTGAATTGCTTTTGTATTAGTATCTTTAGTATTTAAATGGAAATTAGTATCTTTAGTATTTAAATGGAAACCGTGGGGTTTGCACTCCTTACTAGTGTACTGCTGTCTATGGGATTACAAACAGTAATGCTACTTTTCTCACATGAGGATATGTATGTACGAAGAATATTTAAAAAATGAAAAAACATGCTTAGTTTAAAGTGGATTTTATAAATCAAAAGCACAAATTTGTAGCATTGTGTGTGAAAATATATTTTTCAAGTAAAAGATAATACCAGTTGTTCAGAGGTAAGTACTAGGCTGGCTGCCCTTATAGGTTCATAGGTAAGTACTAGGCTAGCTGTCCTTATAGGTACATAGGTAAGTACTAGGCTAGCTGCCCTTATAGGTTCAGAGGTAAGTACTAGGCTAACTGCCCTTATTGGTTCAGAGGTAAATACTAGGCTAGCTGCCCTTATAGGCTCAGAGGTAAGTACTAGGCTAGCTGTCTTTATATGTTCAGAGGTAAGTACTAGGCTAGCTGTCCTTACAGGGTCAGAGGTAAGTACTAGGCTAGCTGCCCTTATAGGTTCAGAGGTAAGTACTAGGTTAGCTGCCCTTATAGGTTCAGAGGTAAGTACTAGGCTAGCTGCCCTTATTGGTTCAGAGGTAAGTACTAGGCTAGCTGTCCTTATAGGTTTGTAGGTAAGTACTAGTGTATTTCATACTAATAACCTTATCCTAAAATGGCTTTCATCTTGCATCAAGTCTCCTAAGTGATGAAGTACTTACAAAGCAGTGATCATTGACTGTACTTTTCAAACATTGTTCATTAAGCAGATGTTTGGCAATGAAGCTGAGACAATATTTAATGAATGACATCTTTGTAGAAGTTAGTAGATAGGCATTTGTAGGCCATGTTTGAAAAAGGAGACATAGTACAGTACCAGACACACAAGCCCCAAATTTGTGACAAGAAAAAAAAATGTCCTTTCACATTCTGTCCAGTTTTCCTGCCTACTCGGTCTTGTTAGATGTTGAGCAGTCCTCGGTAAAGCACCTTTCTGTTCTCCTATAGTTCCCTGTGAAAACCCCATGAAGACAAAACTAGGTAATAAATGACCTTTACAGAATCACATCTGCCCTACTTAAAGCATCTTTGTCTGTTTGTAGCAGATAATCAGAACAAACCGATGGAACAAGTTCTGCTACTAATAGCAGTAGATACAAGACTCAGACACAGTAAATTAACTTAGCACTTGTATTCTTTACAATACACTAGAACTTCTTCAGAATCTAAAATACAACTGAATCACCCAGTTTAAAAATGGTGCTGAAAGCTCATGGGATACATCAACAACCAAGCAATACATTTATTTTGTTAATGTTATTAGTATAATTTGTTACTTCGGTTTGTGAGTTTTACATTCTGTTTAGTTTGTTGACGCTAATCAGAGCACTGACAATAGAAGCTCCTTACAAGGTTACTTATATTTAAACTTTGAACAGATGGTCATGAGTAAACTTTGCATCTTTTGTCAGCTTTCAGTCATGAAGTTAGATATACAATTTTATGTAATACTACAAGCGCTCTGATTTTGATCAATGAGAAAAAAATCTGAACGATTCTAATCAGATCGAGTCTCCAATTATAACCAGCTTATTAAGCATTTGTGAAATGGACATAAAGAAATTCATTCCAGAACAAAGCTCAAGAAGTAAACATTAACGCCCACTTCAAGAACACAAAAGTTAATTATGATCAGAATTCTTTGGGTATATAGAGCTTTACCTGCCATTATAACTACTATAACCAGTATAGGAGCACAAAGTGTTTTACAGATGGCAGTGCCACACTGACAGTGGTCAGCAAGGTATATCAGTGATCAACCAACAATTTTAAAAGTTATTAGACACTTCCCTTTGCCACAATTTTGTCTACTCCCACATGGTAACAGAAAACTGCATTGCAGCTTTTTCAAAGCTATCAACGTGTTTCCCCTGCAACGCTATGGTGGAAGCAGTGTACACTTTAGTGCAAGATATGGTCATAACAGGTATGAAGTTTTTATACACCATTCTGATCAGAGGAAGGTACAATGTGAGCTTCCAGTACATGAAGTACAGTGATTACACTCCAAATTTGGGAAAAATACAACTTGTTTAAGCACCTTATTTGGGAAAAAGATGTAGGGGATTATGGTTAGGTCTCTGATCATAACCACACTATTATGTGTTCAAGACATGTCAAGAACACAGAATTAAAGGTTATGATCAGAGACCTGATCAAAATTCTTTGTAGTGCATGGAGATTCATGTCCTACTAGTTACAGAAAAAAAGCACTAGGCTGTATTTCAAACCTGTACTTAGCAACAGCTGTTAAAAAGGCAGTGCGATCCGTTGTCTTACCTTACGGTTACAACAGCTGTTAAAAAGGCAGTGTGATCCGTTGTCTTACCTTAGGGTTACAACAGCTGTTAAAAAGACAGTGTGATCCGATGTTTTACCTTAGGGTTACAACAGCTGTCAAAAAGGCAGTGTGATCCGTTGTCTTACCTTACGGTTACAACAGCTGTTAAAAAGGCAGTGTGATCCGTTGTCTTACCTTAGGGTTACAACAGCTGTTAAAAAGGCAGTGCGATCCGTTGTCTTACCTTACGGTTACAACAGCTGTTAAAAAGGCAGTGTGATCCGTTGTCTTACCTTAGGGTTACAACAGCTGTTAAAAAGACAGTGTGATCCGTTGTTTTACCTTAGGGTTACAACAGCTGTCAAAAAGGCAGTGTGATCCGTTGTCTTACCTTAGGGTTACAACAGCTGTCAAAAAGGCAGTGTGATCCGTTGTCTTACCTTAGGGTTACAACAGCAGTCAAAAAGGCAGTGCGATCCGTTGTCTTACCTTAGGGTTACAACAGCTGTTAAAAAGACAGTGTGATCCGTTGTCTTACCTTAGGGTTACAACAGCTGTTAAAAAGACAGTGTGATCCGTTGTCTTACCTTAGGGTTACAACAGCTGTTAAAAAGACAGTGTGATCCGTTGTCTTACCTTAGGGTTACAACAGCTGTTAAAAAGACAGTGTGATCCGTTGTCTTACCTTACGGTTACAACAGCTGTTAAAAAGACAGTGTGATCCGTTGTCTTACCTTAGGGTTACAACAGCTGTCAAAAAGACAGTGTGATCCGTTGTTTTACCTTAGGGTTACAACAGCTGTTAAAAAGACAGTGTGATCCGTTGTCTTACCTTAGGGTTACAACAGCTGTTGAAAAGACAGTGTGATCCGTTGTCTTACCTTAGGGTTACAACAGCTGTTAAAAAGACAGTGTGATCCGTTGTCTTACCTTAGGGTTACAACAGCTGTTAAAAAGACAGTGTGATCCGTTGTCTTACCTTAGGGTTACAACAGCTGTTAAAAAGACAGTGTGATCTGTTGTCTTACCTTAGGGTTACAACAGCTGTTAAAAAGACAGTGTGATCCGTTGTCTTACTTTAGGGTTACAACAGCTGTTAAAAAGACAGTGTGATCCGTTGTCTTACCTTAGGGTTACAACAGCTGTTAAAAAGACAGTGTGATCCGTTGTCTTACCTTACGGTTACAACAGCTGTTAAAAAGACAGTGTGATCCGTTGTCTTACCTTAGGGTTACAACAGCTGTTAAAAAGACAGTGTGAACCGTTGTCTTACCTTAGGGTTAGACGTCACAAAGTAAGAAAGACAGGGAAGAATACTAACACAGACAGCAGTCGGAAGAAATCTACTTTTAATTCTGTCACTGCTGATTGTTGACTCCTACTGACAGATTCTACTGCCCAGCACAATACCTGATCTTACCTTACGCAGGAGATGCTTAACAATTGTTATGATGTGGTCTCGTGCTACAGAAGCGCTTTACAGGTTTGTCTTTTTCATGATATTGGAATGTAATCATGGTGATCCATGCCCCATTAACTTGTTTAGGCACCTTCCTGATATAAGAACAGTGCTTAACAAAATTCTGTTGAGAAATGTTCAGTGCTGTTATGCCCTAGTCTCACTACTAGTTTTACATGCTTAGTATGTGTTCTTGAAATGGATGTCAAGATTCACATCTTTGGGTTTGCCTCACTTTCATCCCCATTTGAATTCCTTGACATCCATGAACTGAAAGAATAATAGTTTGGAGAACTGATCTTATTGCTGATTTCAACGTGTAATCAGACTACACCTCTCAACTGTCCAGATTTTAGTATAATGTTCACATTTTTGCCTCATATTTGTTTATCTAGTTATTTGTTTACCTTAAGCATCATGAGACGCTGGGATAAAGCTTGGAAATGTTGCCATAAAAACAAAACTATAACCACCCTCAATGAGTACAAAATACTTCTTAACAAAGTAAAAAAACATTATTTCAGACCAAAATTCCTATTTTTCCACACTCCAGACCAATCACAATACAAACCCCAAAAAATTCTGGGATGGAATCTCCTCTCTCCTTAACCCAGGTAAAATAGAAAACCCCACCCCTCCCATCCAAATGCTACCGACATAGACCTAGCTACCCAGTTTAATTCTTTCTTTATCGATTCCATAGCCAAACTAACATCTACCTTCACCAACAATCCTACTTCCACACCCCTACCTTCACCTACCCCCTCCTACTCTAGTACCTCCACCTCTCAACCTCCTTCCTTCTCCATAAATCCCATCCCTATATCTACTATAAAAAAACTTCTTCATATCCTGAAACCAACCTCTAATGCCCCTGATCAAATCCCCTCCAACTTCTTAAAGACAGCTACAGAAGCCATAGCCCTTCCCATCTGCATTCTAATAAACCGATCAATCACAGAAGGCTATGTACCCCAACTCTGAAAAAAGGCCTTTATTATTCCATTCCATAAAGGGGGTAATAACAATAACATCCCAAACTTTCAACCTATCACCATCTTATCCCCCATTTCTAAACTTCTCAAAAAATCCCACCTTCAGCTTTTACCCTATCTCACAAACAACCACCTTCTAACTCCCACACAACACGGATACAGACCTGGCCATAGCACTACCACCACTCTCCTGTCCTTCCTAGAAACCTTTAATAAGACCCGTGACTCTGGCCACATTGTCTCCACCCTCCTACTAGACCTTTGATACCATCGCTCACAACCTTCTCCTTACCAAACTCTCTAAACTAAATCTTCCCCCCTCCTCTATCAACTGGTTCACCAGTTACCTCTCAAATAGGCAATAGGCAGTAAAGTGGAAAAAAGCTACCCACCCATTCTTCAGCACTCTCACAGGAGTACCCCATGGTTCACTTCTAGGTCCACTGCTACTTAACATTTCATAAACAACTTCTATCAGACCATCCCTAATGCTAGTCTATAATCTGTTCTGCCACCTCCCTCTCCATACTAACAAAATTAACTCAAGATGCCTTCTCCTCCACTGAAAAATGGATGCTAGGCAACCACCTAGCACTTAATGCCTCTAAAACCAAACTCATGATATTTACCCCTTCCAAAACCAACACCCTAGACAAAAACACTTTCTCTATCACCAGTCAGAACAATACACCTCTCAAAATAGTATCTAATGCAAAATTACTAGGTGTCCTTATCGATGACCAGCTCAAGTTTGATACCTACCTACAAGTAAATATCCAAAAAACTCGTAAGATACTCAGCCTGCTCTATCGTCACAATCGCGGCATGCTCTACTGTCACAATCGCTGCATCTCTCCCTCTACTAAGCTTATTCTCTCTACTACACACCTCATCCCATCCCTGCTATATGGTGCCTCACTCCTTACTAACCTGTAATCCTCCCTCAAGAAAAAACTTTCTTTCTGTTACAATAAAATTTCAAAATTCACAACAGGCCACAGATCTTCTACACACCACCGTACTGCCCTTCATAAACTGAATTGGCTAAAGCTACCCAATTACCTCTCCTATATTCAACTTATCCAAGCACACAAACTTATCTCCAGTTCCTCTCTCTGCCCCTCCCTTGCCATTACCCTTAAAATGCATCAACCTGATAAGACTCCTAAGATCTAACTCCCAAAATCTGATCGAACTGCACAAACCTTCCCGCCCACCAGGTAAACATCTTCTGCCCTTCTCTCTAGCTCACCTCTGGAATTCACTCCCACCTCTTATCCATACTACTGGCAGCCTCTCTTCCTTCAAACCTTTGCTTCACTCCCACCTAACATCCCACTGGGAATGCTCCTATGCCCATCCTACATAAAGTCCACCAACTTAAGCTATACTCCAAGAGCTAATACATCTACAAATGTCCTCCTATTGTTTTTAACTCTGTTAAGCAACGTATGGAATTAAACTTTGTACATAACTTTGATTGCCTTTTTTAAAGACTTCTCTGCTTTTGCATTTTACTAATGCTATTTACCTGCATTGCTGTACTTTCTATTGTTATAACTTGCTTCTATTAAGTAATTTGTATTTTTTTTTGCTGGAGCTTTTCTCCCAGGACTCCACTGAAAACGGGCTCCTCGTGGACCAGTGGACCATCCTGGCAAACAAACTGCAAATAAATAAAAAATAAATAAATAAGGGCTGCTACCCCCATGAATTAGGATCAGGTCACTAATCACAACCAGCTGCTATGTGTTCTCAAAACAGATGTCACGAAATTCACTTCTTCAGCATCACTGAGATGTGAATTTCTTGGCATCCTTTCATTGAATACATCAAACCTGGTTAATATCAAGGACTCAGCAAGAATTCTGCATGTAAATACTCTTCACAGAAAAGAAAGAAATAACCTGTCTTCCAAAATCATTTGTCACTTTTGTTGCTTATGGCACTGCCATAACAGTTAATAGAGCCCTGTGGCTATAAATAGAATAGCATTGTCATTAATATATACATGGATATGTATATATGGATTCATGTTATATGAACGAAACGCCACTTCACCAACACTTAGTTAAATGACACCACATCACCAACAGCCTAATTAAACGAAAAACAAGTTAACCAACAGTCAATTCACAGTATTAACATTCCGCGGCTCAACTGCATGAAATAATATCCGGTTATGCACTTGTAACAGTTGCATTAAAGAGTAATGTTACACCACACGGCTTTGTACTTTGTACAACTCACAAACACAAATGAATGAGTTCCAGAGGAACAGTCCTGGTGTTCTAAGGAATATATATCAAACTGCGCCGTCCCAACGTAGCAAAGAAATGCTCATTATAGACGGGTTCATTTCCCATATGGAAAGAAGCAGACAAAGCAGGAAGTACTGGGGATGTAACTACAAAATCTCTGACAAGTGCAGAGGTAAGATGGGTTGCAAACTGGCTAAGCGACAGAACCCACAGGGTCAGAGTTGCTGGAGCCATGTCAGACTCAAAGCCTGTCACAAGTGGTGTCCCACAGGGCTCAGTTGCAAGATGGGTTGCAAACTGGCTAAGCGACAGAACCCACAGGGTCAGAGTTGCTGGAGCCATGTCAGACTCAAAGCCTGTCACAAGTGGTGTCCCACAGGGCTCAGTCCTGGGTCCACTCTTGTTCGGCATCTACTTTTCTGAAGTACAAGCAAACACAGGAGGGTTATGGCTGACAAAGTTTGCAGATGACTGCAAACTGGGCGCCATAGTCGAAAACACATCTGACGCAGATATCCTCCAGAAGGGCCTCACAGAAATGGATAACTGGTGCCAGAGCCATGGCCTGAAGTTAAACGCCAAAAAATGCATAGTCATACCCTTCGGGAAAAACAAGGTTACCCCTAGCTACCATATAGGTGACAATCCACTGAGCACAGAAAAAGTCATCAGGGATCTGGGGACCCAAGTTGACAGTAGTCTTTCGTTTGACACTCATGTTGCTAAAGTAGTTAGGAAAACCTTCTATATCGCCCACCTGATCATGAAGGGATTCACATCTAGATCAAGGGAGGTCATCATCCTCCTGTACTCATCACTCATTAGACCTATGATTGAGTACAATGCCCCGTTCGGAATGTATCTGACCAGACACCTGATGCAGCTTGAAAGGCCCCAAAAGTTCCTCACCAAAAGGATAAAGGGTCTCAAAAATATGTCTTATGCTGCCCGACTGAAAGAACTCCAGCTTTATTCAGTCTCATACCGCTTGCTCAGAGGTGACCTGTGCCTGACATATAAGGCCATGTCAAACCCAGATTTGATGAATATGCTTCACCTCAAAAAATCTAGATCCCTCAGAACCACAAGGGCGGGAGACTTAAACCTTGACACGGTTATAAATAGAATGTGCTGGAGGGACAGATTCATCACCCAGAGACTCCCTATGCTGTGGAACAAAATCCCGTTACATGTGAGGCAGAGCACCTCGCTGGCCTTGTTCAAGAGGAATCTTGACCAATGGATGGGAGATCGCAGATATACCCCAGGGATTACTTCAGTGTCACTGCTTGACAGAGGCACAGAAAAATGATAGGCATAGTTTTTATTCAAACTAAAGGGGTGGCGAAAGCCACATAACTATGGGCTAGGCTTATAAATGCCCTTGGGCAGATAGCCTAGTATGAACCTATGAACCTATGAACCTATGAACTACAGTAGTTGCTGAAGGTGAACAGCTTGAGAAATCAGTGGCACATAACCATACAGGTGAACCTGGTGAAGTACAAAAATACATTGTTTGTAAAGATGTAAAGGAAAGAGCTAGTTAAACAGAGATAACCCCTGTTTAGTAGTGGACGATGCGTTAACATCAACCTCTCTTTCTACCATGCATGAAGTGCCAGGTAGGAAAGCCCTATTACAGCAAGTTATCCATGTAAGATGCAAAGTCTTTTTAGCAGAGACACAACAGACTTTGAGAAGTTCCCTCTGAAAAGTGGAGTGTTTATTAGCAAATGTTTAAATGATTCCAGTCTGGGTACAACTGTAGTTGTATTTAGTACGCTGAATAACCTCTACGATTTAAGTAGAGCCACAATTTGGCTTATGGACGGCACTTTCTTTTGTAAGGGTGTCTGCTGTCAGCAATTCATATAGTGCTCACAGTTTAGTGAACTTATGTAGTTATAATAAAGCTATCCCTCTTGTGTACTGTTTAATGTCTAAGAAATCCTTGAAGTCGTACAACTACATGTGTCATGCTATTTACCATTTAATGTCTGAGAATGAGTTTGAACCAGCTGTCCGATACATTCTGACTGACTATGAAATTGCTGCTATGAAAAGCATACGCTTGAATGTAAATAGTGCTTTTTCCAAAGGGTGTCTATTCCATTTCAGGCAGAATATATGGCATAAAGTTCAACAACTAGGTCTTTGTTCCTTATACAATACTAACAGTAACATGTGAAGAGTTTAGTAGCACTGGCATTTGTGAATGAAGAGGTTGTCATCAAGACATTCCAACAGTTGAGAGATATGTTTCCAGCAGAGGGGAGAGAGCTTCTATGCTACTTCTCTGACTGGTACATATATGGGAAATTAAGGAAATTTAGCACCAGGACTACTTCTACTATGAGATTTCCACCTTTATTCCCAGTGTCATTCTGGAATATTTCAGAACTAAATCAGCTATTCCTCCTCAGAACACAGAATAGTGTGGAGGCGTGGCATAGACATCTGAAGTGCTTGCTGTGTGGCAGAGGGACTGATTTGGCTGTTTTACTTAATGTCCTTACCAGGGAACAAAACAGGGTTGATGAATTTAGACTGTTAATGGCAACTGGTATACCGTCATCGCCAAAACGACGTAAGTTGATGAAAAGACAATCACAGTTTGCAACTATTCTTGATAATCAAGATTCATACAGCCATTTGGAGTTTATGAAAGCAATTGCTAAATTGCTAAAACTTTAATATTAGTGCAATGAATACTGGACTATTGAACATTGACATGAGTGCACTGCTCATGTTTTCCAATGGTGTTTGTTTATGCCTTTTCACTACTTTGTGTATGGACGTGATTGTATGATTTGCAGAGTGATTTCTTGGGTTGGAATGTACTACGTGTATGCCACACTACAGGAAATAGTATGGTTTCAGTTGTTTAATGGTCACGTTTTGCAGAGTTGGAACTTCCTGTATGGTACACTATTGTCGTTGATATTTGTGTCAGTGATTTAGGATTCTATGAAACTGACGTCGGTGAAGTGGTGTTTCGGGCTTTTACGGTGTCAGTGATTTGGTCTCATTTAACTAAGTGTCGGTGAAGTGGCGTTTCATTCATGTAACATGAATACACACATATATATATATATATATAGATATATATACAGTATATATATATATATATATATATATACATATATATATATATATATATATATATGTGTGTGTGTGTGTGTGCACGTGTGTATGTATCTATGAATATACAAACATAAATTCATACAGATATAATCTCACACACATGGACACATATATCCTTAAGCAACCCTCATTCAGAAGCAAAGTCTTTCAAGATTCCACAATGACCTCATAGAAGTAAGCACCTCCTTCTTTGGTATTTACAACCCTGAAACTTAATTAAGGACTACCAGCTGTATTCTCCCTCCCCTGCCTGGTAGCATGGCACAGAGCGGTATTAGGTTTATAAACTGCAAACAAGCTTCACTCAGTAGTCTCAGGTTCGATTCCATCATATGCATTGGCCTGCTGTATGACTTTGAACAAGTCACTTAACTGGTCAGTGCTGTCAGGCCTCTATTAAAAAGTGGGCCTGAGCTCATTTGAAAAACCTGATTAACAAAGTATATAAATAAAAATAAATGAATTACTTTTTACCCGAAAGTTAAACATTAATGATTTTAAGAAAAGTAGGTTTAAAAATGTCTGTGTCAGAAAGAAGAAAATTATAATTGTGTTTTGGGATGCAATAGTCTAAAACCTGTCACAGTTCATGGCTTTGCTCAACAAAACTACTCAGAAATGAACAGCATCAAGAGATTCATCACAAAAAACATAAAAAAAGTTAAATAAATGATGATTCCTCAGTCAGATATTCCCAGTGAAGATGAAAATCTATTGAAGTATCTACTAAAGACTATTCAGGTAGCGCAATCCCCAAAGGTTCGTAAGTTCATACGCAATAAGTCTAGAGACCATTACAAGTCTGGTCATTAAGCCATACTCAGAAGTTTTCTCTAGTGTGTAGGAGAGCAATACATGATATGCCAGAGGATAATTTAAGGTGACCCCCCCCAAGAGAGGTATAGCTGGAACTATTCGTACCCTGGGCAATCCCCCTCTGCCGCGGGAGAATTTAAGGTGATCTCCAAAAGAGCTATAGCTGGAACAACTGGTACCCCGGGCAATCCTGTAATCGTCATCCACCTCAACCAAAAGCATCCTCCAGAGTTGAAGATTTGAGGACCACCTGTCCCTAAAACAGCTGCCTAAATGATTACTGACAACTGCACTGAGGTGCAGGGATCAAGTGGCACCAGTTTTACAGAGTTGGTGCCATGTCTTCTAACAGCTTGCACCCAAAGCACCTGCCTATTTTAGCCCACCACAGCTGTAGCTTTGTCATATAATTATCAGCCTTTACCTTGAAGGTGGCAGGGGTGGTATTTACCTTGACTTATAGTGGAAGTTTGTTCCTAGGATGAGGGATATGTTGGGATATGAATCTATCATTCTAATGCATCTTATTTATGTGTTAATAAAGATTTAGATCCTTTAATCAAGTATTTGAGGAGCAATTTGATTTACAAAGAAACAGGAAGTCTAGAAGAATTGTGTCTAGTGGGCTGAAAGGTTAGATAGACATAGATCACCACAGAAGAGTCCATAAGAGACCAAGTACAAGGCTGCTGCTAGAGCATAACAGCATCCAGTGACAACCACCTCAGAATGGTGAGAAGATAAACAGTTGGAAAGCTGTAATACACTTCCCTATCACAAAACGTTCATTGTGTGCTGTCTACGAGCTTGTAAAACCATTTTCACTGGAGACACTTCATGTTTAGAACACCGTCATTGTGGCAGGGCAGAGTTTTACATGCTTAATAGAATGGTCAAGGCCAGACCATGGTTTTCAACAAAAGTGGTGCAGGAAGATAAAGAGTCTAATGGTGGCAATACCAATAAGAGAGGTAATAATAAAGCACGTATGATGCTAACATACAGTAGTGATGTAGGAGGTGTATGTGAAATCATCAGATGCAATTGGAAGGTTTTGTTAACAGATGATAAAATAGGCAATATAGTGGGATCGACTCCTTCATTTGGTTTTAGAAGGAATAAGAATACCTCCACTAACAGGTAAGGAATATTATTTGAATAAATATGCAGATTGCAAAACGCGAAATGTTTATTTAGCTATATGCCAGCCGTGTACTTCTTTCTATGTGGGAAAAATGAATTGTATGTTAAAGGATAGAATTTTGAAGCACCTACCAGCTATCAGGCTACATAAGATGCATAATGCACTTTATCAGCATGTGGTAGGTGATCCTGGTCATACTTTTAAGTTCATGGTTTTGCAAATTATGAAAACTAATATAAGGGGAGGGAATTTAGTTAATTATACAGAATACAATGAACTGAAATGGATTATAGAACTAGCAGCAGATAAGGCCCCTAACCCAGCCACTGGGGATGCACAAGCCAGTACATTTCTTTGTGCCGGTCCCAAGCCCGGATAAATGGGAAATGTTGCGTCAGGAAGGGCATCCGGCATAAAATTTTGCCAAATCATACATGCAGACAACAGTACAGATATACATACTGGATCAGTCGTGGCCCGGGTTAACAACGACTGCCACCAGTACTGTTGGCCAACAGGGTGCTGGCGGAAATTGGACTACTGTTGGCCGAAGGAGGAGAAGAGAGGCAAGACATGCCCGAAGGCAGGTAAAGGCTAAGACTGTGATAGTGAGGGTCAGAACTTTGAATGTTGGCGGCATGACTGGTATAGGGAGAGAGCTAGCTGATATGATGGACCAAAGGAAGGTTGGTATATTGTGTGTGCAAGAGACCAGATGGAAGGGGAGCAAGGCTAGGTGCATCGGAGGCGGTTTCAAATTGTTTTATCATGGTGTGGATGGGAGGAGAAATGGCGTAGGCATTATCCTGAAGGAACAGTATGCTAAGAGTGTTTTGGAGGTGAAAAGAGTGTTGGATAGAGTGATGTTTATGAAGCTGGAAATTGATGGTGTAATGATGAATGTTGTTTGTGCATATGCTCCACAAGGTGGGTGTGCGATGGATGAAAAAGAACATTTTTGGAGTGAGATGGATGAAGTGGTGATGACTGTACCCAAGGGTGAGAGACTGGTGATTGGAGCAGATTTCAATGGGCATGTTGGTGAAGGGAACAGAGGGGATGAGGAAGTGATGGGTAGGTATGGTGTTAAGCAAAGGAATGCAGAACATCAGATGGTAGTGGATTTTGGGAAGAGGATGGACATGGCTGTAATGAATACGTATTTTAACAAGAGGGAGGAGCATAGGGTGACATACAAGAGTGGAGGATGATGCACACAGGTAGATTATATCTTATGTAGAAGGGCCAGTCTGAAGGAGATTGGAGACTGTAAAGTGGGGACAGGGGAAAGCGTAGTTAGGCAGCACAGGATGGTGGTTTGTAGGATAACATTGGTGATCAAGAAGAGGAGGATGAGTGTGAGGGCAGCACCAAGGATCAAATGATGGAAATTGAAAAAGGGTAATTGTGAGGTGGAGTTCAGGGAAGAGTTAAGACAGACACTGGGTGGCAGTGAAGAGTTACCGAATAGCTGGATAACTACAGCAGAGCTAGTAAGAGAGATGGCTAGAAAGGTGCTTGGTGTGACATCTGGAAAGAGGAAAGAGGACAAGGAGACCTGGTGGTGGAATGAGGAAGTACAGGAGAGTATACAGAGAGAGGTTGGCGAAGAAGAAGTGGGATTAGAGATGAACAAAGTAGACAGGAGTATAAGGAGATGAGGTGCATGACAAACAGAGTGGTGGCGAAGGCTAAGGATAAGGCGTATGAAGAGTTGCATAAAAGATTGGACACTAAGGAGGGGAAAAAAGGACCTGTACTGACTGGCTAGACAGAGGGACTGAGCTAGTAAGGTAAAGGTGATAAAGGATAACGAGGGAAATATACTCACAAGCAAGGAGAGTGTGTTGAGCAGATGGAAAGAGTACTTTGAGGGGCTGATGAATGAAGAGAATGAGAGGGAGAGAAGGTTGGATGATGTGCGGATAGTGAATCATGAAGTGCAGTGGATTAGCAAGGAGGAAGTAAGGATAGCTATGAAGAGGATGAAGAATGGAAAGGCTGTTGGTCCAGATGACATACCTGTGGAAGCATGGAGGTGTTTAGGTGAAATGGCAGTGGAGTTTTTAACTAGATTGTTTAATGAAATCTTGGAAAGTGAGAGAATGCCTGAGGAATGGAGAAAAAGTGTTTTGGTACCGATTTTTAAGAATAAGGGTGATGTGCAGAGCTGTAGTAACTACAGAGGGATTAAACTGATCAGTCACAGCATGAAGTTATGGGAAAGAGTAGTGGAAGCTAGGTTAAGAAGGGAGGTGATGATTAGTGATCAGCAGTATGGTTTCATGCCAGGAAAGAGCACTACAGATGTGATGTTTGCTCTGACAGTGTTGATGGGGAAGTACAGAGAAGGCCAGAAGGAGTTGCATTGTGTCTTAGTGGATTTAGAGAAAGCATATGACAGGGTGCCTAGAGAGGAGTTGTGGTATTGTATGAGGAAGTCGGGAGTGTCAGAGAAATATGTAAGAGTGGTACAGGATATGTACGAGGGTAGTGTGACAGCGGTGAGGTCTGCGGTGGGAGTGACAGATACGTTTAAGGTGGAGGTAGGATTACATCAAGGATCAGCTCTGAGCCCTTTCTTATTTGCAATGGTGATGGACAGGTTGACAGACGAGATCAGACAGGAGTCCCGTGAACTATTACGTTTGTAGATGACATTGTGATCTGTAGTGAGAGTAGGGAACAGGTGGAGGAGACCCTGGAGAGATGGAGATATGCTCTAGAGAGAAGAGGAATGAAGGTCAGCAGGACTAAGACAGAATATATGTGTGTGAATGAGAGGGAGGATAGAGGAATGGTGAGGATGCAGGGAGTAGAGGTGGCGAAGGTGGATGAGTTGAAATATAGTTCAGAGTAATGGTGAATGTGGAAGAGAGGTGAAGAAGAGAGTACAGGCAGGATGGAGTGGGTGGAGAAGAGTGTCAGGAGTGATTTGTGACAGACGAGTACCAGTAAGAGTGAAAGGGAAGGTCTACAAGAGGGTAGTGAGACCAGCTATGTTGTATGGGTTGGAGACAGTTGCACTGACAAAAATGCAGGAGTCAGAGCTTGACGTGGCAGAATTGAAGATGTTAAGATTTGCACTGGGTGTGACGAGGATGGACAGGATTAGGAATAAGTATATTAGAGGGTCAGCCCAGGTTGGAAGGTTTGGAGACAAAGCCAGAGAGACAAGATTATGTAGGTTTGGACATGTACTGAGGAGGGATGCAGAGTATATTGGGAAAAAGATGCTAAGCATGAAGCTGCCAGGTAACAGGAAAAGAGGAAGGCCTAAAATAAGGTTTATGGATATGGAGAGAGAGGACATGCAGGTGGTTGGTGTGACAGAGCAAGATGCAGAGGACAGGAAGAAATGGAAACAGTTGATCTGCTGTGGCGACCCCTAACGTGAGCAGCTGAAAGAAGACGCAGATAAGGCCCCTGGTTTAAATGGAGTCATACCACTAAAGCCGGCCCTAAAAAGGAGGAGGGTGCAATATTGAAATGTGATTGGTTAATCATCTGTTTAAATTCTGTAGTGTTTGAAGTGCATTTTATGTGATGAAGGGCTTAGACCCAAACGCGCTTATGCTCTTGTGATTTTATTTGTGATTTTACATTAAAAGTGTGACTCAGCCTGGTGGTCCGACTGCTCTTTTTTATTCTTTTTATGCTTGGAATTTTTTGGGCAGTGGACCTTTGGTGAAGTATGTTGCATTTAGTTTTGTTTGATCAATAAAACAAAAGAGAAGATGAAGGGTAACTATTATAAAACAATATTTATTTTCTATGAGAGTTACAAAGCGCCAGGTTAAGTAAGATGAGATTACCCTAGGAATTAAAAGGCCTGTAAATACCAAATTATCAACAATACAGTATAAAGCACATAATAACATTTTATGGAAATGACAAATCAGCAAGAAATTGGCTGAGCTGAGATTAGCTGTAGAATCAAGATGACTGAGAATATAATTTTTTCAACAATATTATAAATCCGTCTCATTAATGAAACTACCAGTCATAATGCAAGTAACAAATCTAAGAAGGATTGCTCCTCACTATGGGTTAAAGCATCATTCAGTTCTTAACTATTCTAAAAAAATCATCAAAAATATGTTCAATTGTTAGATGCATACAATGAGGTTTAAATGTCAGTCCAGAAACCTCTGTATCTCTGTCAGTTATT
This sequence comes from Protopterus annectens, assembly GCF_019279795.1. Taxonomy (NCBI): domain Eukaryota; kingdom Metazoa; phylum Chordata; order Ceratodontiformes; family Protopteridae; genus Protopterus; species Protopterus annectens. The sequence continues at coordinate 752,906,771 of NC_056751.1, forward strand.
GCATTGGATCAAGGATTTAAATATCTTGCATTTAGTACTATCTGTTGGAAACTGTCTTAACCACATTAAATCAGAAGATTGACCCTAAATATATTAAAAACTTTTTTAATATTCATATTTCAAACTGGTGGTCACCAGGAAGATAGGACATAAAAAATAAATTCCATATAAACTGTATGTGAATCCAAATAGACCAGATTACAGGAATGTGAACAAAAGATAATTGCAATCGGGGATAGTAAATGCATTGAAGACTTCCTCATTCTGTTTTTTTTTTTTTTTCATTATTGTACAGTTCAAAAATAAGTAAAAATGCTGAACATTTCTTTATACAATATATTCCTTTAGAAGTGGTGTGGACATGTGAAGCTGAATATTTTCATCAGAAATGTATTGATTAATTATCATCTTACATGTACGTGAAAAGAAAGAAAGTATATGCCTTACAATGATTTTTTTTTCATTTTTCTAAATCATTTAAGTTTATTGACAGCTTTAAGAAAATGATAAAATAGCTCATTCATTTGGAAGACTAAAGCCTTTCTGCTTAGTCAATGAGGTACACACACACATATTATTACACAATGATATACAATATTAGACTAGAAATGTCATTGAAGTTTCTCTGTTTGCACTTAGTTTATAATTTCATGAATGTTTTGTTAGTAACAGTGTCACTCTTAGCAATCCTAGATGGTAGAACTGCAAACAGAAGACCTCAGTGTAAGATGTACAATTTTCAGTTGCACTTCCTATAAAAATTCAACAAATTACAGTTTATAAATTTTCCAAACTACTTAAAGGTCACGCTAACTGGGTTTTAGCATATGATAAAAAGACAGAACAATGTAAAGTGAAACATTTAAAATAAATTCAGTCAGGACATTTCTGACTGTTTTACATTTTAATTATGTACATTTTGTGACATGACTGTGCTTCCAATAACTTTTCTACATTATTAACTTCTAGGCCTTTTTCTGTACTGACTACTTGATATTCTTGTTGCTCTTTTTATGTTATTTCTAAAACAATATATATTTTGTGAGAGTAAAAGAATCAGTAGTGATGACGTAGGCAGCCTACAAACAATGATACTTCGACAAGTAACTGCCATGATATCTGTGAGAACTAGTTCCATGAAATGTAAAGTTAGAAATCAGTGTCATTACACATTCATTCTCCTACGTTCAAGATAACTTGGAAATCTAGAAGATGGTTAGGGCCCATACAAGGAAACATACAGCTGTTCTGTTTCAGAGTCATTAATTATATTAAGATGGTTGAACCATTTCATTGAAGTCCAGGTCCTCAGCTACTGCAGTTAACTTTAGAAGTGTAACTGAATAAGTATTTACCTTTCATTTATACTGCTAACTTTGTTCAAGATAGGCTTTAGCCTATTCAATGGGTTTGACGGAACACTTTTGATTCATTACGTTGCTTTTTGATAGTTTAATTTGTGATGGAAGATGCCATCAAAGAATCAAACTAGATCCTTCTATTTGTATAGTGACAAACATATGCAGTCAGGCAGTGTCTTACAATAAAGTTAGCAGTTGGGCAGTATACAATACTTCATGCTGTCTTAAAGTTTTCTTTCCCTAACATTGAGCCTCCTTTCATGTATAAGGCTGTCAAATTAAATTAACATACACACAAAACAACATTTTTGTTAGAATGATTTGAAAAGGCTTAAGGGTACTTCACTTTCATGTTGAAATGTGTAAAAGCTTTTGCACAGTATGCAAAAACTAGTGAAAAGACACAACTTTCTATCAGTATAAATGAATCACATCTACAGGCAGTGGCAATCATTACTGCTTAAAGGGAAAAATGTACAAAATTCAGATAAAGTACTGATTAGATTGCTTCATTAATGCTGTTTTAAGAGATTCATGTAATAAAATAAAGTTTAAGCTGAGAATTTTTCCTGTTTTCTTGCATGGTGAGACCCCTGTGTACACAACCTCCCCATGAAAGTACTGATAAATGATTATGAAATGCCAACATGATTGAAATGGTGAGTATTTTTATTTCTGCTGAAGGCAGTGACCCTGTCTTCCTCTAGCTGTGATGTGAGCCACTTCCTTCCAAATCCTTCTTGAGGACATTTAATGTAATGAATCTGTTACTTTTTTATCTAAGAAACCTTTCATTTAATCACAAAATATGTCTGTAGCATTTCTCTGCAGGCCTCCACTGAAAATTGTCTCATTCCATGTTGGACTTTCCCGGTAAACAAATGTTAAATAAATAAATAAATGTTAAAAATGTCATCTAGTACACATTTAATCTAAAACACACTTAAATGAATCACATTACATCAAAATCTTTATATACTCCTCCAAAATAAGAGGTTATGTATTTACCATAAAATTCCATCTGTGTTGTCGATCTTCATTTATCCTTGACCTTTGGGACATGGTTCCGATCCTCAGAACTGGCTCAGCCATTACACAGCTCAGGCCAGCAAAAAACTTTAGAGCTAAGACTATACCCACAACACCCCTCTCCAGATTATCTCAGATCAAGTTTGCAGCTACACAGCAAGACAGAAGACAATGAATGTAGAACTGAAGAGACTATGTCTAAGGTCAAACCTGAAAAATTACTAGGACAAGCGTACGTTCCTCTAAGGAGTCTGCAGGAGGGGGATGGAGTGTGGGGTGCCAAGGATAAATGAACATGGACAACACAGATGGAACATTATGATAAGTACATAACTTCTTAATCTGATGTTGTCAATCTTCCTTTATCCTTGACCTTTGGGACAAAGTCCCCAGCTACTTTAGATCTTGGGTGGCCTTATGGAATGATATTCCTGAGAACCAGACAGCCAAAGGATGCTCTTCCCTTGGAGACCAGATCCAATTTGTAATGAGTAATAAAGGTATGCAGAGTAGCCCAGGTTGCTGCTGCACATATTTCATCCATGGAAGCCTTGGAATGGAAAATAGCAGACATGGCTATTGCCCTTGTAGAATGCACTCTGAATGGTCCTGATAACTGCAGTTTATTTTTATTGTATATAAAAGTAATACATTATCTTAACCACTTTGATAAGGTGAGTTTTGCAACAGATTTCCCCAAAGATGGACCAGAACAGGAGGCAAATAATTGGTCTGATTTTCTAAATTCTTGAGTTCTGTTGAGGTAGAAGTGTAATTGTCTGTGAACATCTAGCAAATGTAAGCAATATTCACCTTTATTGGAAATATATGGAAAGAACACAGGTAAGTCAATGGCTTGATTAATATTAGTTTTCGAGACTACCTTGGGAAGAAAAGATGGGATGGTTCTTAGTGAAATCCTGTCCTTATGAAATATCAGATATGGAGGTTTTGAAGATAGAGCTTGTATCTTGAAAATTCTTCTGGCAGAGGTAATGGCTATCAGAAAAATGGTCTTCCATGACAGAAACATTAAGTGACAAGTAGCCACCGATTCAAGGGGGAAAGTACCAAAGAATGCAGGACCATAGTCAGATCCCAAGGAGCTAGAGGGTCTTTACACGGTGGTTTCAACAGCAAGGTCCCCTTAAGGAACACTTTACGCAATCTATGGGAAATTAGCGAATGGTCTTCAAAGCCATTGTGGAAATTGGAGATAGCCACCAGTTGGACCTTAATAGTAGAAGCAGAGGCTCCTTGGTCAAAAAGCATTGCCAAAATCTCCAATATCTTTTCAGCTGGTGCAGAGAAGGGATTAAGACCATTATTGTGTGCCGAAATAGAAAATCTTTTCCACTTGCTGTGATAAAGTTTCCTGGTGGAAGGTTTATGGGAAGCCAGTACAATTTTTTGAACTGGAAAGGATAGATTTTTCTGCAAGATGACTAATGGAATTGGAGGAGCCAAGCTGTAAGCTTGGGGTTCTGAAGACTGGGGGTGCACCAGTCCCTGTGGAAAAGACAGAAAATCCAGAACTGGGTCCAGAGTCCATGGATGGTGAATTAGATGAGGCCACAGAAAGGGTAACCAGACTTGTTCAGGCCAAAACGGCACAATGAGGATCACTTTGCCTCTCAACTTGCTGGCTTTCTTTAAGAAGAGGGGAATCGGTGGGATGAGGGAAAAGGCATAGGGCAGTCCCAAGGGCCAATTGTGAAGGACAGCATCTTTTGGGGACTCCACCTGAGGGGGGACTAGGGCAAAGTAGCTGCTCCACTTGATGTTCAGGGGTGATGCAAATAGGTCGCAGCAAGGCTGGCCCCAACTACAGAAAATCTCCTTCACCATTCTGGGATTGAGAGACCACTTGTGATGCAGGATGATGCATCTGCTCAGCTTGTCTGGTATCATATTTGAGCTCCCCAGCATATGCATTGTTATCAGAAAGCAGTTGGAGGATATCGCCAATTGCCACACTCTGAGGGCTTCCTGGCACAGGGAGTAAGACTTGGTTCTGACCTATTTGTTGATTTACCAGACTACTGACATATTGTTTGACTGAACTGTCATCAGTCCTGGAGGGAAGACAGTTTGGAAGGCTTGCAGCGCTAAGAGCACAGCCCTCAGTTCCAGAACATTGATATGCAGATTGGCCTCCATTGGGGACCAAGAGCCTTGGACTGTTCTTCCCAAATAGTGCCCCCCACCCCATCTGGGAGGCATCTGTGGTCACTATGGGTTGAGGTGGAATGAAGGGGCAGTCTAAGAAAATTTCCTCAGATTCCATCCCCCAAGATAAGTCCTTCTTGCAACGATTGGTGATTAAAATAGGATGAGTCACTGGATGGGTCAGGATGGACCATTGGGATGCCTGAAGCCACTGTAGTAGTCTCATGTGAAATCTTGCTAGCAGAACTTATGGCTGCTGCCATGGATCTTAAGACTTGAAGGACTAAGAGTGTGGGTACATTGCCACTGGAGAGAATGGCTTGTACTTGGGATCTTATCTTCTGTAGCTTGTGAAGAGGAAGGGAAGCTGTACAGTTGGTAGTATTTAGCCAAGCTCCTATGAACTCTAGATCTTGAGTAGGACTTAGTTGAGATTTTGAGTGGTTCTGATGCCCAGACAAGCAAACCGTCGAAGAGTGAAATTTGTTGCTTAAAGCAGTAGATGCCTGGTGGGAGAAGTGATGAGCCAGTCATCTAAATAGAAAAACACCCTGAATCCATGCAGCCTCAAGTGAGCTGTTACAGCTGCCAAACACTTGGTGAACACCCTGGGGGCTGTGGTGAGGCCAAAGGGCAGTACTCTGAACTGAAAATGACTGACTCCTAGAGGAGGAACCTTCTGGAGCATTTGTCCATTTTTATGTGGTAATACACATCCTGAAGATCTATAGGGCATCCAATCATCCTCCTCTAAAAAGGGGAGGCTAGACTGAACTGTGACCATCAGGAATTTTGCTTACTGAACAAATTTGTTTAGAATGCTGAGAGCTAAGATTGGTCTCAAGTTCCCTTTCTTTTTTGGCACCAGAAAGAACCTTGAGTGAAATCCAGATCCTATCTGGTCTGGTGGGACTTCTTGGATAAAATCCAGATCCTATCTGGTCTGGTGGGACTTCTTGGATAAAATCCAGATCCTATCTGGTCTGGTAGGACTTCTTGGATAAAATCCAGATCTTATCTGGTCTGGTAGGACTTCTTGGATAACATCCAGATCTTATCTGGTCTGATAGGACTTCTTGGATAAAATCCAGATCCTATCTGGTCTGGTGGGACTTCTTGGATAAAATCCAGATCCTATCTGGTCTGGTAGGACTTCTTGGATAAAATCCAGATCCTATCTGGTCTGGTGGGACTTCTTGGATAAAATCCAGATCCTATCTGGTCTGGTAGGACTTCTTGGATAAAATCCAGACTTCTTGGATGACTTATTTTCTAGCAGCTTTTGAATTTCCAGAGCTGCTTGGTCCCTCTGATTGACTGGAACACTGGGGAATCTTTGTCTTGATCTTGGTACGAGAGTGAAGGGAATATGGTAACCTCTGGCAATGATCCTTTACACCCAAGTATCTGAAGTTATCTGTCATCAGGCTCTCAACTGCAGAGAAAATCTTCCCTTGACTGCTTACTGGGCTGCCAGTTTTCCCTCTGTTTCAGAATTCTGGGGCTGACCGGGGGCAACCCTCCCCATCATCGAAGTCCGTGTCTTCTGTGACAGATTCCTCAGGGGAATCTATGTGTTTCCTCTTATACATCTTTTTCCGCAGTGACTCCTCAGAGGGAATCTCTGAGGCGGACTCGGAAGAAGAGGGCCCCTGTGCAGGGATATATTGCAGTTTAGGTGCTTGCTATCTGGGTGTGGTGGTTGGTGGCAGCTCTGGGTGAGAAGGAGTCCTGGGATAAAACTCCGACATGATAGGAGCCAGCTGAGATCAGGCAGAGGTCAATGCCTTGCCCATTACCTGAAATCAGGCCCTCCCGAAAAGGGATGGGAGCCCAGAATGAAAAGGACAACCTCAGAACCAAGTTCACACCTCGCTCCGAGAGATATACCCCCGAAGCAGGAGCTGAGAGCCCACATCAAAAAAAACAAAAAAAAAATCTTGCTTTTTTCCCACTTTTCTGAGAGTTAAAAAAGTTCAGTTACAGGCTTGCTGTTCCTGAACTGTTTGAAAGTTTCTGTGAGGCCATTTTTGCTTGGGCTGAAGGAAGGTCTCTGTGTTTATCAGTGGGAGTGACTAACATTGAGCAGCTTCCCTGCCCCCCGGAGAGGTGGTTACTGACTTGAAACTGTAGTTTTATTGGCCACTAGGGGTCATTTCCATAACTCCTTCATTTGTCCTCGGAGGAGTGGTTTAGGGCAGTGACTTGTGGTTTGTTGGCCAATTTGGGTCATTTCCTGTCTTATCCGGCCCCCTGCTATAAAGCACGCTTTAGCCGATTTAGCCCGATTTAGCGGAGTTGCTACTGTTGCACACTAGGGCAGCGCCGGTTAAGCAGGTTTAAACTATTCGGCTACCTAAAGTCCACTCTTCAAATTTTCCTTAAAACTACCTTCCTCGAACTATACTACTGATCTAATCAGCGTATCCTATAATTAAAAAGATCATCTCTACTTGACTCCAAGTAGACTATTCTCTATCTGTTAAACGTAGCACTTGCTCCTACAGTACTTATTACCTTGATACGGCACTCTTGTCATAGATAGTACCCCAAAAGGCAAACCCCCATTTCTCGGTCACCCACGTCCCCGGAATCTTTTTAAAGTTTTTTGTCTATTCCTTCTAGCATGTCGAGGGATCAGTTGCTAGTGTCCTCTCCTGCTCAGCTGGTGAACCTGGGAATATTGAGGCAATGTTACAATTGCCTCATGTACACAGACAACCCTCTCCTCCTCCCACAAAACACAAATACATGCGAGAGATGCAACTACACGGCCAAACTGGAGGCTGAGCTCTCTCAACATAGGACTGGCAAGACCAGTCAGGAGGAGAAGGTTACCACACACACTATAGACCCAGTCTCACATATTACCATTACAACCTCAAATCATACACATAAACACACAAAGACATACTCGAGGCTCTGATCAAAAATCTACCAAAACAGCAGAGGCCACCAAAGCAGACACCCAAACAACCACCACCTCAGAACACAACACCTGCAACACATAGACCTCACAGTCAGAGTGTCAAACAGTCACAGCCCTTAAGGCCAAACACTATGCCAGACACACTAGTCATTGGTGACTCCATAGTCAGACACACTGACGTCCGGCTCACCAGACTGAGTAAGGAGAAGGTCACAGTAAGCTGCCTGTCGGGCGCTAGAATCCGCCACATAACGCAAGCACTCAGGTCTCTCAACAGCAGGTACAAATATGATTCAGTCATTGTCCACGCTGGTGTAAACGACCTGAGACGCACCTCCTTGGACTACATGAAAAGAGACATTGAGGAGCTCTCTGATTATGTAGCCCAGACAGGTATGACCCTGACCTTGAGCAGTATCCTACCTTCACCAAGAATGATGCCACAATACAGAGATAAGATGATCAGCTTTAACAATTGGCTTAAACACTGGTGTCATTCAAAGGGGATCCAGTGTCTGTCTGCCTGGGATGACATGCTGGACAAGCCACGCTGCTTCGCAAGGGACGGCTTGCACCTGTCACCCTGAGATTCGGATATTGGCAAAGGCTCTTGCCACCCCATAGTGCCTTTTTAGGCAAGGCTCAAATTCTAAACATACCACCCTAGAACACAAAAAGGAAAAAACTAAGGGTAATGCTGCTCAATGCCAGAAGTCTAAATCTCAAAATGCACGACTCGAGGCCCTTCTCAGTATGGAGAACATCGATGTCTGTGCTGTGACAGAAACCTGGTTCAAGGCTCCTGAGAGCACCCGGGCGCTATCAGGTTTTACCTCATATCATGCGTTCCGCCCCAAAATCTGGACAATACCAAGAAAGGGGGGGGGGTATCCATATTCATCAAGGACACCCACACCTCAAGACTGGTGGCAACGCATGATGCATCGGAGACCATCCAGGTGCAATTAACCATAGGCAAGACTGCTCTGCAAATTGTAGCATGTTACAGGCCACCCTCACAAACTCAGGAACCTCACATGGCCTTCCTGAAAACACTAGAGGGATAAATGTATCACCAAACACCATCATACTAGGTGACTTCAATTACCCTAATATAGACTGGGAACACTACTCAAGCCCAAACACCCTAGCCCAAAAGTTCCTGGAATTCATAAACTCAAATGCCATGGAACAACTAGTCACCATCCCCACAAGAGGAGATAACATACTTGATCTCATCATCACGAACATGGGAGCACAATGTTCAACACCGGAGGTGTACCCCTCACTGGTGAGATCAGACCACAAACTAATCTCGCTGGAGGTCCTCATCCCACCCCCACCTGAACTAAAATAAACCACAGTCAAGAACTTCTCACTAGCCGACTTCACACTTCTTAAGACTAGTGTGGTCTCCTTTAAGGCCCCCGAGCGGAAAACAGTACTCAAGCCGCTGAATCACTTACAAATGCCTTCTACCAGCACCTGCAGGACTGCATGGATAAGGCAATCCCAAGCAAAACAAAGACTCTTTGTACCAAAGGCAAGCATCCAGTCTGGTGGACCCCAGCCATAAACAAACTCTACAACAAAAGGAGGAAGCTACTACAAGATAGAGCAAAATCCTTAAAAGGTAAGACACCCTTGATCACTATAAGTAAAAACTAAGAGCTCTCATAAAATCATCCAAAGCAAATTTCGAGAGAAAAATAGCTAAAGACTCAAAAGACAATCATAAGGCCTTCTTTAGCTATGTTAGAAACCTGGGAGGAAACTCCCAGATATGCTCAGAGCTAGTTCAAAATGATGTGAAGATTACTGATCCTACAGACATTGCCAACATACTGGCTGACAGGTTCAGTGCAAACTTCTCCCTCCCCAAAAGGAGAGATATCTATACCAAACGATGGCAGCCCCTCAAACATCTGCAGCGTCCAAGTGAGAACTGCTCTCTCCAAAGCAAAAAGCACAGCATCCATGGGACCTGATGGTGTCCCCGGCTGTGTGCTCCATGAACTCAATGAGGAATTAAACCCACAGCTAGGACAGCTGTTTAATCAAAGTCTTACCTCTGGATACGCACTCCAGGAGTGGCGCACTGCAACTGTGGTACCACTTCACAAAGGCGGTGCCTCCACCGACCCTGGAAATTACCGCCCATTAGCTTGACAAGCCTTATCTGCAAAGCCATGGAGAGGATCATAATGGACCTCATAAATAAAGACATAGGGAATTTGCAGACTTTGGATCCAACCCAGTTTGGCTTTGTCAAAGGCAGATCATGCCTTTTAAACTTGGTTGACTTTTTCAAACAGTCACCAAAGCCATTGATGAGGGAAAGGCAGTCCATACAGCCTACCTCGATCTGGCTAAGGCCTTCGATACAATACCCCATTCGGGTATCATTGAAAAACTCATCAGCTTAAATGTCAACCCATACATCACAAGATGGGTTGCAAACTGGCTGAGTGACAGAACCCACAGGGTCAGAGTTGCTGGCGCCATGTCAGACTCAAAGCCTGTCACAAGTGGTGTCCCACAGGGCTCAGTCCTGGGCCCACTCTTGTTTGGCATCTACTTTTCCAAGTACAAGCAAACACAGGAGGGTTATGGCTGACAAAGTTTGCAGATGACTGCAAACTGGGCCATAGTAGAAAACACATCTGACACAGATATCCTTCAGAAGGGTCTCACAGAAACGGATAACTGGTGCCAGAGCCACGGCCTAAAGTTAAATGCCAAAATGCATAGTCATACCCTTCGGGAAAAACAAGGTTACCCCTAGCTACCAAATAGGTGGCAATCCACTGAGCACAGAAGAAGTTATCAGGGACCTGGGGACCCAGGTTGATAGTAGTCTGTCATTCGACACCCATGTAGCTAAAGTAGTTAGGAAGACCTTCTACATTGCCCACCTTATCATGAAGGGATTCTCATCTAGATCAAGGGAGGTCATAGTCTCCCTTTACTCATCACTCATCAGACCAATGATTGAGTACAATGCCCCATTCGGAATGTATCTGACCCGACACTTGCAGCAGCTGGAGAGGCCACAAAAGTTCCTCACCAAAAGGATAAAGGGTCTCAAAAATCTGTCCTATGCTGCCCGACTGAAAGAACTCCAGCTCTATTCAGTCGCTTACCGCTTGCTCAGAGGTGACCTTTGCCTAACATACAAGGCCATGTCAAACCCAGATTTGATGAATATGCTTCACCTCAAAAAAATCTAGATCCATCAGAGCCACAAGGGCGGGAGACTTAAACCTTGACACAGCTATTAATAGGATGTGCTGGAGGGATAGATTCATCACCCAAAGACTCCCTATGCTGTGGAACAAAATCCCGGTACATGTGAGGCAGAGCACCTCGCTGGCCTTGTTCAAGAGAAATCTTGACCAATGGATGGGAGATCGCAGATATACCCCAGGGATTACCTCAGTGTCACTGCTCGACAGAGGCACAGAAAAATAATGGGTATAGTTCCCCATACTAAAGGGGTGGCCTAAGCCACAAAACGATGGGCTAGGCTTGTAAATGCCCTCGGGCAGATAGCCTAGTATGAACCTATGAACCTATGAACCTATCAGTCAAGGCTCTGAGAGTTAAGGATGACTCCGAATAAAAAAAATGGAGCTGATCCAGAACCCTTGGTGCCGACAGTGGAGCTATGGTTCCAGGAAGTCCATCAGTTCCAAAGGGACCGAGAAAGTCAGGGCAGATCCTGAGACTGAAAGGGAAAAGCTGTCAGCACAAGAGCAACTGGAATTGGAGGAATTGGAGTCATAAGCCCTAAGCCCTCAGAGGGGTTAGGGGTGGAAGATTTGTTTGGAGTCCTGGGAGAGAAGGCCCCATCTCCAGAGGGGTGTGGGGACTGAGAAGAAACAGAAAGACCCTTAGCCACTAGCAGCTGATCCACCAACCTCACAATGTCGACTTCAGTGAGACTCCTGGAGGAACGGACAGAGAAGCCAGATGGGGATTCTGGTCTGTCAAGAAAGGGACTGGGAAGCTGTCCCACAAAGAGGTCAATAGAGGGCGAATACCTTGTCCTGGGTATAGTAATAATGTTAGTCGTCAGCACCAATGGTGGTTTCAGTGCTTCTGGAGGAAAAGTAGTTGGGAGTCGGTACCAACAGGGAAGCTGAAGATGTTGGTAATGTGACTGGCACCGAGATCTGTGTTGCTGTAGTAGTAGCCGGTGCAGAGGTAGTTGGTTCCGACAGTTTTCGGACTTTAGCCTTCGGTTCCACTGAAGCAGTGGGAGCCGAAGGCTTATGCTTTTTGGATAATGGAATCATAGGAGACACAAGCACTGAGTGATTTTTCTTATTGCTAGGTTCAGATTTAGAGGGTGACGTGTCAGTGGACATAACCTCCTCATCGAGGACTTACTTAAATCTTTTAGTATCAATTTGTTTTTCCTTTCAGCTAAGGTTCAGTGACTGAACGCTTGGCAAATCAATCAGTCTTGTTGAAGATGAGCTGGGCTGAAGCAATGCACGCAGGAAGAATGCTCGTCATAATTGGGCATTTTTCATCCACAACCCTGGCATTGTTTAAACCCGTAGTTCCTTTAGGCTTATCTGTCATGTTGACAGGCCAAAAAAACACCAATGCCAACAGGCAGCAATCTCACACACACACACACACAATACACACACACACACACACACACACACACACACACACACACACACACACACACACAGAAGGGAAAGCTACCAATGATGGTATGCCTAAACTATCTAAAGAGGTAGAGAGAGGAAAGGTACTACCAACAATGGTAGAGAAAGGATGCCATACAGTAAAAAGGATCTACCAGCAATGGCACAGAGAAACACCGAAGTGTAAAGGAGAGAGATAACAATGGAAAACACAAGATGAGTAGAGGAAAGTACACAAATAAAATATATGTATATATATATATATATATATATATATATATATATATATATATATATATATATATACACACGCACACACATATAAAGGACTAAATAGAGAATTTCAGGAGAAAATTTTACTTAGCTGTGAGAGAACCGTCTGACGCGTGTTTCAACAAGAGTGCAACAAGAGTGGCAAACAAGATCAGAGGGAATCTGGAGAGGAGTACTGTGGGAGAGTCTTAGCTCAAGCGTTTTTGGATGGTACAAACTGTGTAATGGCCGAGCCAGTTCCGAGGATCAGAACCATGTCCCAAAGCTCAAAGATAAATGAAGATTGACAACATCAGATTGTCCATTTTACATGGAGACAAGCCCCCACACACTTGCTTTACTTAAATATACTAACTCCAGATTTACAACTATGGTGGAAAGAAAACTCCTCAAACAGTGAATCAATGCTAGCAAAGAAATGCAGACTTTTAGAGACAGAGATGCAGCATAACAGCTGGCATTAGGCAAGGTAAAAATAATGATCAGAACTATTTTACATTGTAATTCCTACGATCCAAAACCACACCAGCAGTCATTTTCAATAGCCTTATAGGGTTTATATCAAATGGTATTCGGTCATTTGTGCTTTCAATGAAATAAGTTTAAGATCAATTGTGACACTTTTTTAAGATTAAATGTGTTGTAGATCAAGCATTATTTTCCAAACTTAGCACAGGATAAGACGTATAAAACTGTTGACTGTCAAACAATTCTCACTATTTAGTAGATTTATTGTGCAGCTCTTACCTTTAAGAGGTGGTTTCTTTTTAATCCGTCTTTTTACTGGTGTCCGAGGAGGTGCAAAGTCTTCCACCTTCATCACATCACCTTCTTCCTCACTTGAAAGATAAAAAGGTTGCACTTCATCCTGCGGCAGCTTTTCCTTCTCCTCATCATCTAGAGCAGCCGGGCCGTCAAAGCCTTAAAAAAGGCAAATTAGTAAACATCATGGGGGCAGAAAAATATCTGCATGTTACATATTTTGTATGCACCACTGAAAGGGGTGTGTGTGTGTGTGTGTGTGTGTGTGTGTGTGTGTGTGTGTGTGTCTCTGTCTGTGTGTGTGTGTGTGTGTGTGTGTGTGTGTGTGTGTGTGTGTGTGTGTGTTTGTGTGTCTCTGTCTGTGTGTGTGTGTGTGTGTGTGTGTGTGTGTGTGTGTGTGTGTGTCTGTGTGTGTGTGTGTCGCTGCCTGCCTATCCGTCTACAACAAAGCATGCTGTATAAAAACTACGGTGTCTAATCCATCTGTGTAAACATAAATCCTGTATTTAGTGAGCAACAAAATCAGGGTAGGAACCATTATATACCAAAAATGCCCAGAGAAAATGATAGAACCATTCCCTTCCCTTGCTCCATCTTCAACTGTTCTTTTCCAGAATTACTGACCTTGCTTCCTACTGTTGTCTTTCTTCTTCGAGGATCTTCGAGAGCTGTTGGATGTCAGCTTGCTTTCTGTCATACCTTTCTGCAGTGGCTGGTCACTTTCTGTGTAGCACTTTATGGGTTCCAGATAAACATGTGCTGTCATTTAGAAAATAAATAAACTGCATAAGAAACAGAACAATCTGGTAACTCAGCACTTGATAAAGGTTGTGCTATCATACATAGGGAGCTTCCACCCTTCAGCCTTAGCTCTTCCTAAACTTCTTTCTTAAGGTGCTTTCACAAATTATTAAGATTGCCATGAATGGAATACAAACAGCACGCTGCAAATAAAATAATCAAGGTTTTACTAATATCTTTTTTATCAGATTGCACTATGATTGCTAATCAGAGGCAAAGATAAAAAAAAAGATAATATGTAAATCAGTCTGTCCTAATTACCAAAATTCACACAACAAAATTAATATTATTGATCAAGATACATCAACAGCTGAACATTTCACATATTACAGAAACTTGCATGGAATTTAGGAATATGAGTCACTGTGATGCGTAAGTATTTTTCAGAAAAAGATAATTGAGGAGAAATCCCACATCATCACCGTCAGGGAAGGAAATGGGGTTAGAAAGGGTGGAATCATCAGGGCAGAAAAAGTTAGGAATAATTCAGGTCTATCACTTGGCGCTATCAGATGAGGAATGCATTTTGTTATTATTTAACAAGCATTTTAAGTCCAGCAAGGAATTTAGACCTGTTTTTGGAGACTGAGGAAACAAATACAGTTCCATCAGGTTTGCAGCTTGACATACTGTTTATTTTTATAAGCCAAATAGTAAATGGATGTGAAAAAGGTGACAGTATTCTGGGACAATATTTTGCACGCTGCTTTTCCTTTGTGGCAAAATGTTATACTTAGTATTACTTTCATTCGTCTGCTCTCTTGTTTATAATTAGCATAGAGTGATTTCAGGAGAGGCCCTTCTGTCCCTCATTTCACAAAAATCTAATTCTGTAGATGAGGAGATTCCAAGATGGAGAATGCAGGCCAAACATTAACACCTTTCTCTTTAAAGTAAAAAGTAAAGAGCCTCACAGTAGCTGCCATGACTTCAGCTATGTTAACGACATCCTCAGTCTTACACAGGCTTTGAGTTTTTCAAAAAAACAAGGACAAAATAAAGGTTTGTAATCCACAAGAACCAGGATGGATTTGGAAAGTAATCCATTTTATAAAGAATGGTACAGTAAAAGATCCGCAGCCCTAAGGCAATGTGACCAAAAATGTTAGCTGCAGTTATTGGATTAGAAGAAGAAGTCCTAAATACAGTGTACTGTGTGTGTTTGCAATGGGAAGAGATGAAGTGCAAAGAACATGGCAGGGGCATAAGATGAAAGGGGAAAGGCCTGCTTCTGAATCTCAAGGGAAGGGTATGGAATCTAATATTGCAGCTCTGTCCTTAGATGACAGGAAAGAGCCAATCAGGGGAAGGTTTACTAGTATAATAACTATATCAGGCTGATAAAGATTCATGAAGGCTTACAACTGCTCTTCCTTACTACGTATTTATTTTATTTTATTTAACATTTGTTTACCGTGAAAGTACAATTTGGAACAAAGAAACTTAGATAAAACAGCCACCAGGTACCAAAAGGAACTAGTAAGACAATCCAAGGCACCACAGGACCAAGAATCAGCCGGAATTCTTTTAAAATCCAACTTTAATTTAAGCACAAAAGCACATAAACGCACACATAAAAAACAGATTTTCGTTTGAATCACTTCATCATATGTGGGTCAGAGAACAATTAATGTCTTTTATAATACTCTAGGTGGTTAATTATCCAATAAAAATCATCCAATTTAAAACAGCATTAATCCTCATAAATATTCATGCTAAAACCTTGCATGCAGAAAAAACACTACTAACCAGAAAACTTTGTATAAAATGTTCATAAATATTAAAAAAACATGATATACATTTTACAAACTTAACAAATACATCACATGAATTTATAAAACCATAAAATGCTTAAATATCTTGGATAACGTAAGTTTGTTTGTGTCTTTCGGCTTTTCCCGGTTAGGGGTCGCCACAGCGGAACTCCAGTCCGCTAATGATTGGCAGCAGAGTTATACGTGCTGGCTTGCCGGGCCTAACGCGCAACCTTCAATGAAGGTATGCCCGTTCACGCATGTCGCCACACAGAAGACGCACTAACTGAGAATCAAACGGGCAACGTCTAACTGTGGGGCGACAACACTACCGCAGCACCACCACCGCAGTATCTTGGATAACTTAAGTAACTTAAATAAAACCATTTGTATTAAAATAAAAGTAAAATGTTTTTAGCGCACTCTAGTGGTTAAAGTTAAAATTGCATTAAAATGCGAAAAAGCACCAAATACACACGAGCAGCTAGTACCTTGTTATATAATCCTACAGCTAGCACCTTGTTATATAATCCTACAGCTAGCACCTTCTTATATAATCCTACAGCTAGTACCTTGTTATATAATCCTACAGCTAGTACCTTGTTATATAATCTTATAGCTAGTACCTTGTTATATAATCCTACAGTTAATACCTTGTTATATAATCCTACAGCTAGTACCTTGTTATATAATTCCACAGCTAGTACCTTGTTGTATAATCCCACAGCTAATACCTTGTTATATAATCCTACAGCTAGTACCTTGTTATATAATCATACAGCTAGTACCTTGTTATATAATCCTACAGTTAGTACCTTGCTATATAATCCTACAGCTAGTACCTTGTTGTATAATCCCACAGCTAGTACCTTGTTATATAATCCTACAGCTAGTACCTTGTTATATAATCATACAGCTAGTACCTTGTTATATAATCCTACAGTTAGTACCTTGCTATATAATCCTACAGCTAGTACCTTGTTGTATAATCCTACAGCTAGTACCTTGTTATATTATCCTACAGCTAGTACATTTTTATATAATCCTACAGCTAGTACCTTGTTATATAATCCTACAGTTAGTACCTTGTTATATAATCCTACAGATAGTACCTTGTTGTATAATCCTACAGCTAGTACCTTGTTGTATAATCCTACAGCTAGTACCTTGTTATATAATCCTACAGCTAGTACCTATAATCCTACAGCTAGTACCTTGTTATATAATCCTACAGCTAGTACCTTGTTATATAATCCTACAGCTAGTACCTTGTTATATAATCCTACAGCTAGTACCTTGTTATATAATCTTACAGCTAGTATCTTGTTGTATAATCCTACAGCTAGTACCTTGTTATATAATCCTACAGCTAGTGCCTTGTTATATAATCCAACAGCTAGTACCTTGTTATATAATCCTATAATTTAGCTGCCCTTAGTTTCAACAGGGGTACAAGACAGAGATTCTCATTTAAACCTGGAGGGGGTGTAGCTTGAAGTGTTATTTGCCACCTGAGCTCTTTATATTCTATTTTCTCTTCCCATTGTCCCCCTCTATCATCTTTTTTGATACCTTCCAACACAAAGAAGGAATAATTAGCATTGACACATATTAAAGAATGTTTAAAAAGGGCATTTGTTTCCTTCCTGTTTTGCATATCATACAGATGTTCGTATAGCCTCCTTTTTAGCTTACGTTCAGTTTTGCCCACGTAAAAAGAATGACATACCTCACACAGAGCTAAATAAATAAGGCCATTTGAGTCACAGTTAAAATATCCTTTACTACTTAAAACCACATTTCTACTGTTTAAAATGACTTCTTCCTTATTCATTATAAGCCTACATTGTGAACATCGCCCACATTTGTAGGTACCAACTTTCTTCCTTCCATTTGCCTCTTTTTTGTTATTTTCTAAGGCATTTTTCACACTTTGTGAGTTTTTATATACAAATTTCAGCTCTGTTTTGGTTATTTGTTCCAAATCAGTGAGATTTTTGAATTTCTCCCACTCATCACTGATAATTCTCCATACTAATCCACTGCTAGCATTGTATTCTAGCACCATTGCTTTACTAAATTGGTTCTGCTGTGAGGAGTCAGTACTATGGTTCCCAACTAAGGGCTGACCAAGGATAGGTTTATATTTGTCATTTCTACCTTCCCGTACTTGTTTTATAATTTCTTCAAGGAACTCTTTTGGACAGCCCCCTGCTAAAAACAATCCCTTGAGAAAACTGCACTCCTTCACAAAGTCCTTGGTGTCAGAGGTCATACGACTTGCCCTTACATACTGCCCTTTTACTATATTTTTCTTGCAATGAGAAGGATGAGCACTGTTATAGTGCAGATATGAGTTAGTAAAGGTGTTTTTTCTATGCACCTTTGAATTGAACCTGTTACTTTCTTTATATATTTCTATATCTAAGTATTGTAGTTTTTCGTCAGAAAAGTTGAAGGTGAATTTGGGAAATGGTGTGGTGGTATGTATAAAATCAACAAATTCCTGAATTCTATTCTTATTGTCAACCCAAAAAATGCAGATGTCATCCAGGAACCTTTTATTGAGGCTCCAACAATCTTTATACATGGAGTCCAGAACATATTTTTCTTTCCATTTAGCTAAAATTAAATTAGCTTACGTGGGTGCGCATGCAGCTCCCATCGCCACCCCTCTAACCTGTTGGTACAATTCTCCTTTGAAATAAATGAAATTGTATTTTAAAACTAATTCCATCAGGTTAAGGCACAACAACCTATCTGCCTGTGACATTTCTGTTTCCTCAAATACAATTTCTTCTAACATCTGTTAATGTATATTCCTAAGTAGATCCCAGGAATCTTAAGGTGGGTTAATGGTACTTTTTCTCCTAATGGGCCTGTTAATGTTGTTCATTTGGTCAAATATTGAGCCCAAATTAAGATTTCTGGTGAATAATTTCACATCAATTAATGTTTTAGTTAAATCACCTTTTCTCTGGGGAATAAATTTCATACCTTTTGACAACAGACTGAAGTGTTCATCTTTTAGTTCAATTTGACTAAAATTGTAAATGCAGTAACCATCCTTTGCAAACTTATACGTGTTATTTCCATCCTGCTTAATAGGGTCCTTATGTTCATGTAAGTCAGGGTGGGGTGTGTTAACCAATTCTAATACCTCCCCCTCCCCCTTCTTCCACCTCTCTGAAAATGTTGTTGTTGGTAATAATTACCATTCTGTTTTCTGATTCTTTCAGATCTCCTTAGAGGTTCACCTTCATTAAATCATTAAGTTGTTCACCTATCTGTACTCCGTCCTGACCATCCTCACCCATACTGTTATTCTCATTCATTCACAATTCCTAACGTAGTCAGTTCTGTCATTGTTCTGGGTTAGGGTAACTAGTGTTGTGTTGATATTCATAAAGGTCCCTTTCTAATTTTTTGGTTTTCCTCTTTATGAAATCTTCACATTTAGAGTCAACCTCATTCCTTATGATAAAATATTTTTCTTTTTCGTCAGGAATTGTGAAAATTAAATCATTTTTAATTTCTTCATTCAAAGCATCAATGTCCTTATTAATCACTTCTTTCTGCCTATCATTGTCTTTAACCATGGCTTTTAAAATTTCTAACCCACATCTGTTAAATATTTCCAAAAGTTCTTTGTGATATACACTGTCAGGTAATACATTGTTTGGGTATTTACAAACCCTCAGACCCTTAGGCACAATCTCTTCCATAATACATTGTCTCAAATATGCATTTTCTATATCAAGTGCCCTATACTTTAATAAAGGTTTGGACATTTTAGTTAATTTTACTCTATAAGAGTCATTAGTTTCTAAAGTAGTACCTCTTTTGTTGACATTATTGTCCTTAAATTTAGCTGAAAAGCTCACTTGTAGCCAGTCTTTTAAGTCCACATTCCCAGTGTTTAAAACTGAAGCATAAGTCCTTGAGTTCTGTCCTGCAGGCAAAGGTGGATTGTTCCTGCCACTGGTAAAACCCTGGTCATCCCTCAAAATGGCTGGGGTCAGTAAAATTTGTTAATATTACCTCAATTTCACTTATTGTTACCAGAAATGTCTGTTTGACTAGAATCTCCATTATTCCAGTTTTTTTCCTGCCGTTTTGATCCGTTCTGGCTCTGGGCTTCCTGGTTCCGTCTACCCAGTCCTCCTCCGATCATTTCCACCATCGATTGGCTGAGAGGAGTGAGAAGATCAATCAGTTGGGTTAGCTGACCAATCAGCTTTCTCGTTAGTCCGACGTCATCACTGTCACTCCTCCCTTCTTTCTCCAAGTTAGATTCACAGTCCATGGCCAATATAAACCAACAAAATTCGATAAAACAGCCACCAGGTACCAAAAGGAACTAGTAAGACAATCCAAGGCACCACAGGACCAAGAATCAGCCAGAATTCTTTTAAAATCCAACTTTAATTTAAGCACAAAAGTACATAAATGCACACATAAAAAACAGATTTTCGTTTGAATCACTTCATCATATGTGAGTCAGAGAACAATTAATGTTTTTTATAATCCTCTAGGTGGTTAATTATCCAATAAAAATCATCCAATTTAAAACAGCATTAATCCTAATGAATATTCATGTTAAAACCTTGCATGCAGAAAAAACACTACTAACCAGAAAACTTTGTATAAAATGTTCATAAATATTAAAAATCTGAAGGAATGCAGATGTTAGAAGAAATTGTATTGGAGGAAACAGAAATGTTACAGGCAGATAGGTTGATGTGCCTTAACCTGATGGAATTAGTTTTAAAATACAATTTCATTTATTTCAAAGGAGAATTGTACCAACAGGTTAGAGGGGTGGCGATGGGAGCTGCATGCGCACCCACCTACGCTAATTTAATTTTAGCTAAATGGGGAAGAAAAATATGTTCTGGACTCCATGTATAAAGATTTTTGGAGCCTCTATAAAAGGTTCCTGGATGACATCTGCATTTCTTGGGTGGACAATAATAATAGAATTCAGGAATTTGTTGATTTTATACATACCACCACACCATTTCTCAAATTCACCTGCAACGTTTCTGATGAAAAACTACAATACTTAGATATAGAAATATATAAAGAAAGTAACAGGTTTAATTCAAAGGTCCATAGAAAAAACACCTTTACTAACTCATATCTGCACTATAACAGTGCTCATCCTTCTCATTGCAAGAAAAATATAGTAAAAGGGCAGTATGTAAGGGCAAGTCATATGACCTCTGACACCAAGGACTTTGTGAATGAGTGCAGTTTTCTCAAGGGATTGTTTTTAGCAGGGGGCTGTCCAAAAGAGTTCCTTGAAGAAATTACAAAACAAGTACGGGAAGGTAGAAATGACAAATATAAACCTATCCTTGGTCAGCCCTTAGTTGGGAACCATAGTACTGACTCCTCACAGCAGAACCAATTTAGTAAAGCAATGGTGCTAGAATACAATGCTAGCAGTGGATTAGTATGGAGAATTATCAGTGATGAGTGGGAGAAATTCAAAACTCTCACTGATTTGGAACAAATAACCAAAACAGAGCTGAAATTTGTATATAAAAACTCACAAAGTGTAAAAAATGCCTTAGAAAATAACAAAAAAAGAGGCAAATGGATGGAAGAAAGTTGGTACCTACAAATGTGGCGATGTTCACAATGTAGGTTTATAATGATTAGGAAGAAGTCATTTTAAACAGTAGAAATGTGGTTTTAAGTAGTAAGGGATATTTTAACTGTGACTCAAATGGCCTTATTTGTTTAGCTCTGTGTGAGGTATGTCATTCTTTTTACATAGGCAAAACTGAACGTAAGCTAAAAAGGAGGCTATACGAACATCTGTATGATATGCAAAACAGGAAGGAAACAAATGCCCTTTTTAAACATTCTTTAATATGTGTCAATGCTAATTATTCCTTCTTTGTGTTGGAAGGGGTCAAAAAAGATGATAGAGGGGGACAATGGGAAGAGAAAATAGAATATAAAGAGCCCAGGTGGCAAATAACACTTCAAGCTACAACCCCTCCAGGTTTAAATGAGAATCTCTGTCTTGTACCCCTGTTGAAACTAAGGGCAGCTAAATTATAGGATTATATAACAAGGTACTAGCTGTAGGACTATATAACAAGGTACTAGCTGTAGGATTATACAACAAGGTACTAGTTGTAGGATTATATAACAATGTACTAGCTGTAGGATTATACAACAAGGTACTAGCTGTAGGATTATACAACAAGGTACTACCTGTAGGATTATATAACAAGGTACTAGCTGTAGGATTATATAACAAGGTACTAGCTGTAGGATTATATAACAAGGTGCTAGCTGTAGGATTATATAACAAGGTACTAGCTGTAGGATTATACAACAAGGTACTAGCAGTAGGATTATACAACAAGGTACTAGCTGTAGGATTATAAAACAAGGTACTAGCTGTAGGATTATATAACAAGGTACTAGCTGTAGGATTATACAACAAGGTACTAGCTGTAGGATTATATAACAAGGTACTAGCTGTAGGATTATATAACAAGGTGCTAGCTGAAGGATTATATAACAATGTACTAGCTGTAGGATTATACAACAAGGTACTAACTGTAGGATTCTACAACAAGGTACTAGCTGTAGGATTATATAACAAGGTACTAGCTGTAGGATTATATAACACAGTACTAGCTGTAGTATTATATAACAAGGTACTAGCTATGAGATTATATAACAAGGTACTAGCTGTAGGATTATATAACAAGGTACTAACTGTAGGATTATATAACAAGGTACTAGCTGTAGGAGTATATAACAAGGTACTAGCTGTAGGAGTATATAACAAGGTACTCGCTGTGGGATTATATAACAAGGTACTAGCTGTAGGATTATATAACACGGTACTAGCTGTAGGATTATATAACAAGGTACTAGCTGTAGGATTATACAACAAGGTACTAGCTGTAGGATTATATAACAAGGTACTAGCTGTAGGATTATATAACACGGTACTAGCTGTAGGAGTATATAACAAGGTACTAGCTGTAGGATTATATAACAAGGTACTAGCTGTAGGATTATATAACAAGGTACTAGCTGTAGGATTTCATAACAAGGTACTAACTGTAGGATTATATAACACGGTACTAGCTGTAGGAGTATATAACAAGGTACTAGCTCTAGGATTATATAACAAGGTACTAGCTGTAAGATTATACAACAAGGTACTAGCTGTAGGATTATATAACAAGGTACTAGCTTTGGGATTATATAACAAGGTACTAGCTGTAGGATTATACAACAAGGTACTAGCTGTAGGAGTATATAACAAGGTACTAGCTGTAGGATTATATAACAAGGTACTAGCTGTGGGATTATATAACAAGGTACTAGCTGTAGGATTATACAACAAGGTACAAGCTGTAGGAGTATATAACAAGGTACTAGCTGTAGGATTATATAACAAGGTACTAGCTGTGGGATTATATAACAAGGTACTAGCTGTAGGAGTATATAACAAGGTACTAGCTGTAAGATTATACAACAAGGTACTAGCTGTAGGAGTATATAACAAGGTACTAGCTGTAGGATTATATAACAAGGTACTAGCTGTGGGATTATATAACAAGGTACTAGCTGTGGGATTATATAACAAGGTACTAGCTGTGGGATTATATAACAAGGTACTCGCTGCTCATGTGTGTTTGGTGCTTTTCCTTTTCCTTCACATTTTAATGCAATTTTAACTATAACCACTAGAATGCGCTATAACCATTTTACTTTTATTTTAATACAACTGGTTTTATTTAAGTTACTTAAGTTATCCAAGATATTTAAGCATTTTATGGTTTTATAAATTCATGTGATGTATTTTTTAAGTTTGTAAAATGTATATCATGTTTTTTAATATTTATGAACATTTTATACAAAGTTTTATGGTTAGTAGTGTTTTTTCTGCATGCAAGGTTTTAACATGAATATTCATGAGGATTAATGATGTTTTAAACTGGATGTTTTTTATTGGATAATTAACCTCCTAGATGATTATAAAAGGCATTAATTGTTCTCTGACCCACATATGATGAAGTGATTCAAACGAAAACGCTGGTTTTAATGTGTTTATGTGCTTTGGTGCTTAAATTAAAGTTGGATTTTAAAAGAATTCCGGCTGATTCTTGGTCCTGTGGTGCCTTGGATTGTCTTACAATTTGGAACAAAGCCAAATTTCGGCAGATGCTTGGGGAGACATGCTCCAGATACATGTCTTTTTAATGTGGGAGTAAACTGGAGCACCTGGATGAAACCCACACGAATGTAGGGATGACATGCAGACTCCGCACAGAAGGCACCCCAGCAGAGAAGCGAACTAGAGAACCTTTTATTGTAAGGCAACAATGCAACCACTGCGCCATACAATATAGTGTAAAGAATAATTGAATGACCCCAGCACTACTTACAGTTCACTATTTTATATCCCTGGGAAAGGACATGAGAGATCAAAGAATGGTAACCAGAGATCTAGCAAGAAAGGTAACAGCCCCCCCCTGAACACCTGTATGATGGTCCAGGCTAGGTTGCATGCCTCCCAATATATTTCAAAAGTATCAGATCCCCAGCAACTGAAACTACATGTCCATTTGTATTTTTATTCTCTAATACAGAAGCAAGATTTTTTCAAGATCAAAAATAAACATGTTCTGGAATAAAAGAAAATGTATATACTGTGCGATGGAAGAGACTTCCCAAACAGGAAAGCTTCAATGTGACTTAAAAGAAGTGGATTTGATACCAAATTCAGCTGAAATAACAGTAGCAATTTTAATTTATGCAGGTTTGAACAGCCATTTATCCTGGATTATGGCAGAAATGTATTGGAAATTAAAGGAATTAAGTACCAGGATGTAGAAAGAATTGAGTGAAGGAATGTTGTGCAAGTGAAGTGGAAGGAGGGGAGAAGATAGGAGACAATGAATATTAGGTAGAAAGAAAGAACAGAAGCAATAAAAGAAAAGAACAGGAGAGAAAGAAAAAGTGCTATTATAGGGAGGACAGATACTGCATAGGATAGAACAAGAAAAAAGAAAGTGGTGTCTTTTATGTAATGATTTAATGAAATAATGAAATAAAAATCAAGCAATGAGTAAGGAGATGGTGGGAACCAAAGAAGGAAAATAACCCCATAGCATACCCAGGTGAGGGAGAAAAATACACATTCCAGAAAAACCTTTCACAGTTGCCTTCCTGGGGAGGAAAAGGACATAAAAGAGTGGCAACTCTCTGACCTTTGAGCCTAAGTGATGGAAGTAATACTATATAGACACCAAGCAGGAGATGGAAACAAAGGAGGGAGGAGGGACTGAAGAAGTGGGCTGATGGGTTTAGGCAGTTTCAAATAGTGATATAAATGCAGAAGAATAAGAATTTGTGGGAGTTGAGGGCCTCAGGTCTCGAACTCACAAAAGCACAGGGTAGTGAGATGTTTGCCAGATGAACCCACACCGGCTCCCTTTCCTCTCATAAATAAAGTTAGAGATGAAGAGTACTGGGTGATATGAAACAATATCTTTGTGTGGTTCTCAAATGCTATTACAATATTTTTATTTTGCACATACATGTGCGTGTGTCTATGCACATACTGAAATTTATTAGACAGCACTGTTTTTTGGAAAGGATTACACATACTCAGGTTACAGCATTACAGCAGTAATACGACAGTCATTTGATTGTGCTTACATAGTTAAATAAGCAGTTATGTATATCATGGCTTTCAGTCACACAAAGTGATGTCAAGCTAAAGTGTTCCATCTCATAGGTTAATGGGTTCATAGGAGATTACTAGGTTAATGACCCTAGAATCCTTACAAGCCTAGCCATATTTATCCCTAGTTGCCCCAGTTGTTGGTGGTTAGGTGAGTGGCATTCGCACAGGTAAGGGTCTATGGTAGTTAATAACAACTTTGTCTATCCAGGACAGATATGGGCACCACCCTAGGAGTGAATTTGCGGTCACTCATCCATTGATCTAGGTTGCGTTTGAAGAGGTTCAGGGAAGAGCTTTGTTTCACATGAACTGGAAGCTTGTTCCAGAAAAAGCAGAAAAGCAGCAGTCTCTGGGAGATGCATCTATCTCCCCAGCATGACTGGTTCATGTCAGAGGCTAGGTTAAGATCCCTGAAGACAGTGATCATCATGCAGTTTGTTTTACAAATGTGTAGCATTTCCATCAGGGCCAGGTGAGAGACTGCCCTCTAAGCAAGGTAAAGGTCACCCCTTAGCAACCTGTAAAAGACAGACTACAGTGACAGGGCTTTCAGTTTTTCCACATAAGACTTGTTTTGTGCACCCTGTAATTTCTTGGTAAGAAACCTCTGTGGTCTCTCCAATTGTTGTAGGTGTCTGGTAAGGTACATGTAAAAGGGAGCACTGTACTCAATTACTGGTCTGATGAAGGTCATGTATAATGGAATTGTAACATCCTAAGATCTGAATGTGATGCCTTTACTTCTGTGCCACATAGAAGTATTTCCTTACTATTGTGGATATATGGTGGTCAAAGTTCAGGTTCCTATCAACCTGAGTGCCCAGATCACGTAAACTGGGTCTACACTTAGGAAGGTGCTGTCTATAATGTAATTAGCAGGGATTTCACCTTTCCCAAAGGGAATTATATATATATATATATATTTTTTTTTTTTTTTTTTTTTTGCATTCAGCTTTAATCCATGGCTTTGGCACCAATCATTTGTATTAACCCTGTCTGCGGTATATTAACATCATTAAGAGACTCAATGATTGCTCCCAGTTTGCAATTGTCAGCAAACTTAGTCAGCCACAGGCCGTTCAAGTTTGTCTGGATGTCTGAGAAATAAATTCCAACCAGTAATGGAACCAGCACAACACCCTGTGGTACACCACTGGTGACTGGTATTTTGCTAAAGGTAAAATCATCCACTTTGACAGTATGTGTCCTGTTGGTGACCCAGTTGGCCACCCATCTAGTAATGTAAGGGTTAATGCCCAACTGGGAAAGTTTCTCTATAATACCTGAGTGGGTGATTGTGTCAAATGCCTTGGTTAGGTCAAGACAGGTGGTATGCACTGTATGTCTTTCATCCAGGGCCTTGGTGACTTTCTCAAAGAAGTAAACCATGTTTAACAGGCATGATCTACCTTTAATGACTCAAAATTGGTTTGGGTCCAGAGTTTGGGGATTACCTATGTCCTTGTTAATAAGGTTCATAATGATTCTTTCCATGGCATTGCAGATTAGGCTATTCAAGCTTATGGGCCTATAATTCCCAGAGTTGGTTGATGGTCCCCCTTTGTTCAGAGGGATTACCATTGTTCTCCTCCATTCTGCCAGAAAGTAGCCAGTTCGCAGGCTGAGATTAACTAGGCAAGTGGGTCTGTTAGGTCATGTTTTAAGCTGTTTAAAAGGCAAACTGGGATGTTGTCTGGTCTCATTGATGCTGTGTTTTTGGCCTTGAAGATGGCTGAGATGACCTACTCTCTTGAGATAACAGGCTGAGGAATGATTGCAGGTATACTTTGATGGATGACTGGAGGGGACAGGGGGTGAAGTTTGCTCCAAATCTGTCAGGTAGCAGGTTTATTATTCTCTCGGTTGTGTATGGATTGTGCAATCCACAACCAGTTCAGAGCATAGCTGAGTATTATGCTTTAGATTTCAGACATATTTAAAGACTGCCTTGTGATATCCTTAGCTAAGGGGGCTAATTTTGCTTTGTAATTAGCTTTGGAGGACTTGACAAGATCTATAATTTGTTTGTTTAAGCTAGAGAGGGATTTTTTCCTCTGCGGAGACAGCTCCCTCTTGTTCTTGGACATTAGTTTCTTTCTCTTGCTGTATAGCCTGTTTATACTAGGGGGTCCACCACGGTGATTTGTTTTTTCTGCAAGACCTGCTTTTAATACAGTCAGGTACAGCCAATTCTATACAACTGCTTAAGTGATTACACAGGGCATCGGTGTACACCTCTGCATATGAGTCCATGTTATCTACGTTCAAGATCGCTTTGAAACTGCTTATACCATCACTTAGTAGGAGGTAGTTTGTCTGTGAAAAATTCTTGTGTTTTTGAGCTTGATGTTGCATCTGGTCTTATACTTACATTGAATGAGACTGATTTATGGTCCGATCTTACCAGGGAGGACATCACATGGGGGGGGGGGTGTGCAATGCTCTCCAATGTTACTGAGTACCATGTCTAGGACATTTGAGCCTCCTGTGGGTGTGATGACAGGCTGTTCCAGAGCATTTGCACTGACAAAGTCCAAGAACGTCATGATGCATTTTTGTCATACATTCAAGTTATACGTGGACAGCTTTTGTTTTAAATAAGAGCCCCAGTAAAATCATATTTTTGTCTATGCTTATGTTACCAGGTGAACTTTACCTTGGAGACAGCAGTATAGGAATAGTATGGGATGCATCCACAGACTTTAACAGATGCCCTATCATGCATGCACAGAGGCACTTTCATTAAATTATGGATGCACCTCTACTCTACCTTAATGATAATGTCACTAAGGATGGATGCACCACTTCTTTTTTTTTCGTTTTTTTCCTGGTAGGGGTCATCACAGCGGATCACCTGTCTGCTCATGATTGGCAGTGGAGTTTTACGGTGTCGAGTTGCCAGCCTGGCGCCCAACCTTCCACAGAAGGCACACACATGCACGCACTCACACCTAGGGCCAATTTAGAGTGTCCAATCCACCTACAGCATGTATTTGGAATGTGGAAGGAAACCGAAGCACGCGGAGGAAACCCACGTGACCACAGGGAGGACATGCAGATTCCACACAGAAGGCACCCCAGCCAAGAATCAAACCGGAGAACCTCTTGCTGTGAGGCTACCCTGCCTTAATGATGATGCCACTAAGGATGGATGCACCGCTACCCTATCTTAATGATAATATCACTAAGGATGGATGCACCACTACCCTGTCTTAATGATGATGTCACTAAGGATGGATGCACCGCTACCTGATCTTAATGATGATATCACTAAGGATGAATGCACCAATACCCTATCTTAATGATGATATCACTAAGGATGAATGCACCACTACCCTATCTAATGATGATGTCACTAAGGATGGATGCACTGATACCCTATCTTAATGATGATATCACTAAGGCTGGATACACCACTACCCTATCTTAATGATGATGTCACTAAGGATGAAAGTGCTGATACTCTATCTTAATGATGATATCACTAAGGTTAGATGCGCCGCCACCCTATCTAATGATGACATCACTAAGGATGGATGCACCACTACCCTATCTTAATGGTGACATCACTAAGGATGGATGCACCGCTACTCTATCTTAATATTGATATCACTAAAGGACACTGTAGATTTATGAAATGCATTACAGCAAGTAAGCTATGAATTGCTGCAAGGTATATTTAAACTGTGATAGAACACTTTAAGGAATCATCAGTTCAGGTGACCATTGGGTGGATCTACTCCATCCTAAAAAGACCATCCACAGATCTGTATTCTCTTGAGGTCAAATTGACCTATTCTGTATTGTCAGAAAGGTCCAACATAACAAGTGAATGAAGTCCAATTACTCTTAAACTTAATAAGGCGTATAATTATAGCTCAAGTAAACAAACATTTGTTTTAATGAGGCAGTATCTAAACAAAATTAATAAAGAGTTCTATCTACTAAAACACGCACTGCAGATGGAGCTCTATATCAAATTAAAAACAGGAAAATAGCCTACTCAAACTCAAATGTTAGTGTAAAAACTCTACACACGTACAGGGCAAGGAATATATATATATATATATATATATATATATATATATATATATATATATATATATATATATATATATATATATATATATATATATATATATATATATATATATATATATATCCAAGAAGTTAACAGTCTTCTTATGTTACCTAGCCCTGCTCTTAAATGTGACCCAAAAAATAAATATCAAAGGCAAAAAACAAATACTACAGAGACAGGGATTATTGGACAACAGTACATTAAGGCAACCACCACATAAATAGAAGAAAACAATATCATACAACAGTGTTACACAAGTCAACAACCACATTCAGTCAACAGCAATAAACATCTAACACGTCTTGCCATGTAGGGGAGCAGTAAAGTGCACGTATACATAAAGTAAGAATATATATATACATACACACACACACACATACATTTTTATTTATGTATTTATTTATTTAACATTTGTTGACCAGAAATGTCCAACCGTAACAGAGCCTATCTTCAGTGGAGGCCCGGGAGAAACGCTGCAGACACAGGGAGGACATGCAGACTCCACACAGAAGGAACTCCAGCTGAGAATCAAATTGGAGAACCTCTTGCTGTGAGTCAACATTACCTGCTGTACCACTGTGCCACCCATTCCATCAATATATATATATATATAGAGAGCGGTAGATAGATACAAAGATAGATATACAGATAGAGAGATAGATAGATAGATAGATAGATAGATAGATAGATAGATAGATAGATAGATAGATAGATAGAGAGATATTCACTGAAGCTGTTCAGTTTTATAAACACAATTAATATGTTTCACAAAACATCTCCACTGTCTGAATATACCTCTGGTTAGCATGTTGCTAAATTAATGCATCTGGGTAAGCAATAGGCAAGAACAACCTGTGCAATAAATAGTGCAAATAACATACTTTCCATTAGCTCACTTGTTCGGCATGAAGTGGCTTGAGCAATTAGGATAGTGTACAGCTCAGAAAGTTTTTTTTGGGTAGGAGCTATCTAACTGGATCCCACACATTGTTGTTCACACAGAATAAATGAATAAGTGGTTTAAGGAAGAAAGGTAGCACGCTGTTGTGTAGATCCATTTGGGAAGGCAGCCAGATGAATCATAGTCCTTGTTCAGTACAGAGGAAACAACCTGAGCAACTAAGGTACTTTTCAGCTGCAAAGAGTTATTTTGGTAGGTGACCAGAAGAGTCATGGCCTTTGTTGTTCACTATAGATGAAACTATGGTATCTTGCAACTAAAATATCTCTTTTAGAAGGTGAACAAATTGCTCATGTGGGCCCCATTTGTGAATTTAGGTTCAGAACCAAGATGTTTGCCTAAGGCTGCTTCTTACTAGATTTCAAGGGTGAAAGCATCCATAGTTTGAACTTTATTTTTATTTACATTTTGAATTATTAATGTCATGGTATAAATTAATTTTTAAGTAAATCTGACTGATCTTAAGATAATCAAAGTAGCTTAACAGGTGTAGTGTTAATATAGGATGTTACACAGCGGATATATCCATTTAACTTGGTAGATTTAATACCTAACCCTTAACTATTATTAACAAACAACATCTTCAAATACCTCAGTTATTACTGAACAGGAACAGCATGTCTTCAGAAAACTGCCACTCCTAATACCAGAGGCATGTAATAATGACGTCAAGACAAGAAAGCCTTGCCTGTTCAGCTTTGTATGTACCAGATATACATATCTACAGTAAACACATACTAGTTAGTTTTAGAGTTGTAAGTACTTAATTTAGCTTCTTAGCCTTTTGGCTAGGTTAATGTGTACAAGTGCCTCCTGAGAGGGCTGCTGTGGTCATTTATATTATATAAACAGATGTTAGTTATCCAGTTATTGGGTAATTATCATATAGGCCATTTATATTATATGAACATATGTTAGTTATCCAGTTATTGGGTAATTATCATATAGGCCATTTATATTATATGAACAGATGTTAGTTATCCAGTTATTGGGTAATTATCATATATAGGCCATTTATATTATATGAACAGATGTTAGTTATCCAGTTATTGGGTAATTATCATATATAGGCCATTTATATTATATGAACAGATGTTAGTTATCCAGTTATTGGGTAATTATCATATATAGGCCATTTATATTATATGAACAGATGTTAGTTATCCAGTTATTGGGTAATTATCATATATAGGCCATTTATATTATATGAACAGATGTTAGTTATCCAGTTATTGGGTAATTATCATATATAGGCCATTTATATTATATGAACAGATGTTAGTTATCCAGTTATTGGGTAATTATCATATATAGGCCATTTATATTATATGAACAGATGTTAGTTATCCAGTTATTGGGTAATTATCATATATAGGCCATTTATATTATATGAACAGATGTTAGTTATCCAGTTATTGGGTAATTATCATATATAGGCCATGTATATGTCTTTGTTGATAAGGTCCATGATGATTCACTCCACGGCCTTGCAGATAAGGCTAGTCAGGTTAATTGGTCTCTAGTTCCTGGGGTCACTGGAAGCACCATCTTTGTGCAGGGCAATAATGATGGCCATTTTCCATTCAGCTGGGATGAAGCCAGTGCTTAGCCTATGATTGAAAATAGTACCCAATGGTGGTGCTAATTCTTGTTGGAGCCCATGTAGGACACAGCTTGGGATGTTATCAGGTCCCATAGATTCTGTATTTTTGGCCTTAAAGAGGGCGCTTATGACCTGCTCTTTACAAATACAAGGTAGGGGATAGGTGGTAGGGATGTCATGGGGTACGGGTGGTGGGGACAGGCAAGTGACATTTTCACAGAACTTGTCAGCCAACAGGTTAGCTATGTCCACAGGTTTTGTATACGTGGTATCATTAACTACCAGTCTGGCACAAATCTGGGCCTTTCCTTTTAGGTTATGGATGTAACTAAAGAATGGCTTATGGTTTCCTTAGTTGAGAAAATTAATTTGGCTTTGTAGTTTGCTTTCGAGGACTTCACAAGAAGTCTTATTTGCTTGTTTAAGTTGACGAGGGAGTGTTTCCAGTTTAAGGCTCATTCCTTCTTACTCTTAGACAGCAGTTTCTTCCTTTTATTGTAAAGCCTGTTAAAGGCAGTTGTCCACCAGGCAGGTTTGCTCTTCCTTGAGGAGTTTGTTTTGGTCTTTTCAGGTACAGCCAAATCAATGCAGTTATATAGGTATTTGTATAAAGCACTGGTGTAGAACTCGGCACAGCTGCCAGTTCGATCTGTGGGGGGAGGTGCAGTGAAGCTATTTATAACATCTCGTAAGAGGTTATAATCTACTTTGTAGAAGTTTTTTAGTTTAGTTGCTGCTGGGGGGGTCAGGTGTGATAGATACTTTGAATTAGACTCATTTGTGGTCAGATGTCACCAGGGAAGACCTCACAGTGGGGGTGCTATAGAGGTTCCCCCATATTGGTAAGCACCAGATCCAGGATGTTGGCACCCCTTGTGGGGTGTCAACCAGCCGGTCCAGGGTACTGGAGTTAACAAAGTCGAGGAACCTTTGGGCAAGTGAGTTTCAGCACAAGTAATTTACCCCATCAATGGATGGGTAGTTAAAGTCGCCCAAAACCAGGGTGATTGCATGTATCTTGGTACACTCAAGTAGATCCAAATAGGCAGAGTGGGTGCCCTCATTCACGGAGGGGGTCCTGTAGCTGGCAATGACTTGAATAGGTGTCCTATGAATAGTTAATATTGATACACCACCTTCTTTAGTTTTCATGCCTTCAGTTTGTGGTCTGAATGTGTGGAAGAAAGTGTAACCCAGTATGGCTGGGGTGCTGTCCACAGCCTTGAACCAGGTCTCCGTGACTGCATAAATGAGTGGGTTATTGTTAGTTATTGGGTAATTATCATATATAGGCCTGGATGTAAAAATAATGCACTAGCCAAACACCTTTGTCTTCATAAAAAACACACAGGTTTTAAGTTCCAGATCCTGGATCGCATAGACATGGGTGATCTTGAAAGAGACATCCCGAATATTCTGGAGAAACATGAACTCTTGTGGCAATTAAAGCTGAACTTTTCTAGGAAGCCTGGACTGAACTACTATGTTTCACTTAAAAGTGCACTGGAACTTAGAAAATTACCACATTTTATTTTATTCTTCCAGTTGATTTTAAATACCATGTTAAACCAATTTTAATTGAAGTGTATATTTTGTTTCCATCATCATACGTTTTTTATTTTTCTTGTTCTCTTTTTTTCCACTTTATTCAGAATGATGTGCAATAGCAATACTAATTATACAATAATATTTTTGTAGATAGTTTTTAGGGTTCTTTTACACAGACCTAAAGAAGTCTAGAAGGACAAAAGTGATCTTTGTTAACAACAGGATACGAAAATAGAATATGATTTTTACAATGGATTTTTTACATGCAAAGTGTATATATAAATATATATTTTGATTGCCAAATAGGTTTATCTATTTCTAGCCAAGTAGTATATTGTCTTTTATAACATCACAGACTTAATAATCTCCGTAATAATCTGGTTAAATTAGAGGTACCACATCATTATAAATTTTATTTAAAGTACATAAGGGTTGTATATTATTATGACAGCTACTAAGTAGGCCAGGACCAGATCGAATGTTACACTGATTGGGGAAGGGATGTGAATTTAACGTGTATGCCAATAACACTTTGTTTTACAGCACAAAAACACTCCCTTGCCTAATTAAAAAGTATATATATAGTTAGAAAACTTTTGAGGAAACTATTACTCTGTTATTTTTGTTTTACTTGGATCGCTTGTCTGTGTACGTAATAAAAGATTTTTGACTGGAAACAGACTGCCTACCCTGCTTGGATTACTTTTGAATACTTAATAATTCTGTACAATAATTCAAATTATATATTATATATATATTTTTATTATTTTTTGACTTAGGATGAGTTTAAGTTTGCTACTTCTACTACCATTATCTGATCTGATTAATATAGAGTGATTAGCTAGATACATATGGATTGAAAATCTTCCACACAGAGAAGTTTCTTACACTGTTTTATTTAATCATTCCTAACCAAGTTCTAATATAAATTTTATATAACTACATTTCAATGCTATTGCTAAATATAAACATGATGAAACTACTTTTTCTTTCTTTAATAATGCAGGTAAAATCCATGACAACATTTTATATAGTAATTTTACCAGTTTTGAAAATAGCTTTTAATTGTCATTATATATTTTATTATAACTTTTTTAGGGTTTAAAATGTAGGTCTCTATGTTATAAATATAATTCTAACATTAATACAAACTATTTTACTATTTTCTGTATCGAGTTAATATTTTAGACAGAGTGAAGAATAGGCTTTGTGACTGAGTTAGAAGATAAACTTGAATGGTAAGTCAAGTGTGAGGTTTTATCCCCTCAGGATGGGTTTTGTTTGTTTTTTAGTTTTGCGCTTAATGTTTTTTTTACCTTAACATGTACTTATGAGTGTCTAAAATTGGAATTTATAGTATATTAGAAGATAGATATAAACTTTTTTCTTCTTTAACATATTCCTTACTTCTTTTTCTGAAAACAATAGTAGGTATATCTGTCTAATTACACTGCTAAAACCAATATATGTAAGAAATGTATCTCCATTAATGTTAATGGTTTAAATAACAGTAGTAAAATTGGAAGTCTATTTAAATATCTAAAAGTATTTAAAATTCAAATTGTTTTCCTTCAAGAAACGCATTTATTATGAAAAGATACAGATTTAATTAAAGGGGAAGTCTATTTAAATATCTAAAATTATTTAACATTCAAATTGTTTTCTTTCAAGGAAACACATTTATTATGAGAAGATACAGACTGAGTTAACTCCAACAACTATTCAGTTTTAGTAAGTTCTCATCACAAACAAAAAAAGAGGGTTAGCAATTTTGTGGAGAAATTCTGCTTTAATGCCCAAAATTCTAAATACTTACCATGATAATTCTGGCATGTTTTGTTTAGTATGTTTGAATATACAGTAGACAGTTGATTATCCAAACTAATTGGGACCTAGGGTAGTTTGGATAATCAAACTGTTCAGATAATCAAACATATAATTGAACTGGATAAAAAAACGTCTAAAATCTTGTTTTTTTCTGCACGCAAGAATACATTTTTCAATCATTCAGTGATTCCAGTGGACAACAAAGAATATTTTCACACACAAGCTGGCTATAACCTAAAAAAAATGCTCAAGCGAATACATATAATGTTTACGTATTCAAATGTTATGATTATTCCTACCCAAAATCTTTGTACGGCTAGTTTGGATAATTGATGTTTCAGATAATCAACGTTTGGATAATCAACGCTCTACTGTAAAGGGAAAGCTATACGCATGGATTAATTCCTACTGAATTCCTGGTTTGGGGGTTAAAGTGTCATACATTAGTTTGAAGATATTGTGCAATATTCTAAGGGGAGTATAATATTTGCAGGGTATTTCAATTTTATTTTATCTGATGATGACACTAATGCAAAGAATACATGTAGGAAACCAAAATCACAAAAAGCTACAGCAGCAAGAGAACAAGTCGACAGCGTAGAAAAATAAAAATGAAAAATGTTTATCACCATATACCGCTGCCGAACGTGGCAATGCACAGCTGTAGGACCCAATAACGTTCAAGTACTCTTTTCAATGTCACGGACGCTGCCCACAATCCAGATGAATACGAGAGTACTTCACAAACTCACAAAAACTGCCTCTTAACTGAGAGATGTAACTAAAGGCAAGACGCCTAAAGCACTAGTCCTTTCATCCACAAAGAATGAAATAAAGGTCAAAATGCCAAGATATAATCCAAGATACTGCTCCAGCACAGGAAATTGCAGTCGACAAATCCAAGTAGGTAACCTACTTGGATTTGTCGACTGCAATTTCCTGTGCTGGAGCAGTATCTTGGATTATATCTTGGCATTTTGACCTTTATTTCATTCTTTGTGGATGAAAGGACTAGTGCTTTAGGCGTCTTGCCTTTAGTTACATCTCTCAGTTAAGAGGCAGTTTTTGTGAGTTTGTGAAGTACTCGATTCATCTGGATTGTGGGCAGCGTCCGTGACATTGAAAAGAGTACTTGAACGTTATTGGGTCCTACAGCTGTGCATTGCCACGTTCGGCAGCAGTATATGGTGATAAACACATGTAGGAAACCAGCCACATCAAAAGCATTATCAGTCTTTATTAATACTTTTAATATTA
Source organism: Protopterus annectens (assembly GCF_019279795.1). NCBI lineage: Eukaryota > Metazoa > Chordata > Ceratodontiformes > Protopteridae > Protopterus > Protopterus annectens. The sequence goes on from NC_056751.1 coordinate 752,943,523, forward strand.
AAAATGTAAATGATTTTGCTGACCCCAAATCACTATTTATTACACATTACTCACATTCTCATGGTACCCAATCAAGAATAGACAGGGTATATATTTCAAGAAACATTTCTTCAAAACTTGAAAGAGTTAAGGTAGTTGCATGCCCCTTATCCAACCATAATGCAATTACATTTGACTTGGTAATGAATCCCAAACAAAGTGTAAACATTACTAGAATCAAAGCTTATAAAACAAATTTGAAAGATTTTAAGGACTTTTATGCTAAGGAAATTCAAACTTTTTAAAATATAAATCTTACTGATGATATCTCAGAAATATTTTTGTTGGATTCTTTGAAGTCTTACCTATATGGCAAAGTCTTAGCCTTGTTTACAATAAGAAAAAAAATAGTGGAATAAGGAACTAGATTAGTTACAAATGAAATTGGATAATCTAAAACTTGATATAGAAAAAGAAAACAATAATCTGCAAAAGGAACATGATGACATAAACAAAAAAATATTTACAAATACTGCACCATAAAACTATGATTAACTTAAAAAAATAAATTAATGTTTTATTCCATGAATCCCATAAATCAAAGATGAATATTGAATAGAACAAAGAAGATTATAAATTCTAATCAGTTTAAAGAAATATATATTCCTGGTACTAAGAAAAAAGTTTTGACTTAGAAGGCATTTTAGAATCTTTTAAAACACACTTTGTTTTAATTAATTCCAACAATACAGAAATTCAACCACAAAGTGTAATAAAACCCTTCTTTAAAAAAATCATCAAGAATAAACTAACAGAGGAACATATAAAGTAAATTTATAAACCAATTACAATATATGATATTAAATCACAGATTAATAAACTAAAACTAAACAAGGCTCCTGGAAATGACAATATTATACCAGAAATGTATAAATTATTACTTAGAGAAGCTTTACATTTATTGTTAAAAGTATATACAATAGTTAAAGAAAATATACTTTAATAATTTCTTGGAAATATACTTTAATACACTCAATTTTAAAATCAGATAAGGATCCAAAAGAATGCTCTTCATATAGACCAATATCTCTTTTAAACATTGATTATAAAATGTTTATGGCCATATATGCTAGTAGAATTAAACATTTGGTTCCTTTATTAATTGATAAAAACAAAACTGGATTTATAAAAGATAAGAACAAATATGATAATATTAAAATCATTCTTACATTAATTGATTATATTAACTGCAAAGAAAATAAAATGACTATAGTAAGTTTAGATAAAGATAATGCTTTTGATTCGGTTCACTGGGATTATCTTTTTCAGGCACTGAAAGAATATAGATTTGGTTGAAGTTGCGGTGGTACAGCGGTGGCATTGTTGCCTCACAGCAAGAGGTTCTCCTGTTTGATTCACAGCTGGAGTGCCTTCTGTGTGGAGTCTGCATGTCCTTCCTGTGGTCGAGTGGCCCCTGAAAGACATGCGTGAATGGGCGTGCCTTCGCTGAAGGTTGGGCATCAGGCTGGCAACTCAGCACCATAAAAAAATCTACTGCCAATCATTAGCGGATTGGAGTTCTGCTGTGGAGACCCCTAACTGGGAAAAGCCGAAAAGACAAACAACAACAACATGAGTTTATTAAGTTAATAAAACACTTATATGAAAATTCTTTAGTTTATATTAAAATTGGCTCATGCAAATCTACTTCTATTAAAATTACTAAGGGTAAGAAACAGGGTTGCCCTTTATCTCCTTTGTTATTTGCTTTAGTCCTTAAGACATTTGCTAATTGTATTAGGATGAACTCAAACATAAAGGCATTCATTTCACACATACCTTAGATTCAGCAATTGAACTATCTGCTGATGACATTTTATTGACATTGAATTATTATAATAACTCATTATAAACATTATTTAATATTATAGATTCTTTCCAGAGAATTTTCAGACTTAAATTCAATAAAAATAAAACTAAGATACTACTTATAAATTCTAATAAGAAAGACAAAGACAAATACTTTGCTAAATATATAGTTACGATATCAAAATTAATTATTTAGGAATCACCTTAACTAATGAGGTAGCTGAAATGTTAAATGTTAACTTTAATAATATCCTAAACAAAATTAAACATCTCATTGAGAAATGGAATACATTCTTTTTTACAATGGAGGACAGATATTTCTAAATTAAAATTATTATTTTCCCAAAAACATTATATTATATTTAAGCTATCTCACTACCTCCCCCTAAGCTTTATATACTTCAATTTAATAATTTAATGCTAATTTTTTATGGTACCCCCAAAAAAGAATTGCATTAGATAACCATTTAAAAGACTTGGAAGCAGGAGGAATTAATTTTCCAGACTTTGATATGTATGTTTTATCATCAATTGTCAAAATATTATCTATGTGGTTAAATTCTTTATATTCGGCAAGACGGAAACAAATTCAAGAACAATTATGGTTACAATCAAATCTCTCATTAATATGTCAATACACAAATATTCTGCCTAATATACTGTATTGAATGGTGAGAAATTATATTCTAGGTAACAGAAATAAGCATATTCCTTCTAAATGTATATCTAATACATTATCCTCTTTTAAAACCTTTTTAAATAAAAATCCTGATATCAAAGATAGGTATTTTCTATTATTCCCAATTGCATATGCAACAAATAATTTATACACTTTTAATATTAACAATATGAATACTCTCAGAGGTAAAACTTAATTTTTTGGCACCAATTGATGGATTCTGGAAGGATTCTTAATATGAAACAACTTATGAACAAATTTAATCTATATAATGAACTGTAGTTGGTAATACAAGAAATAAGGGATCTATGTTAGTTTGCCAAAATTAATTTTCAGTGATCACCACTTCGTCGACCCGTATTCAGCGAAAATTGCTTCTGCGATTTGCTGAATTTACTAAGGACAATGAAACAATTGCCCTGCAGCACAACAGAACCCACTACTAACCAAATCAAACCCATTCAAATGGGGGGCTTTGCCTCCTACACATCTTCCAGCTATATATGCCAACTCTGAGACCACACTACAGTGGATAAAAGGGTAAAGTTGTGTAGTTAGCCAACTACTTCATTGCCTTTGGAAAATTAAGCAAATTGCGGAAGTGATTTTCACTTAATACAGGTCAATGAAGAGGAGTTCACTAGAAATAAGTTTCAGCAAATTAATATAGATCCAAAATAAGGCAACACATTTTAACTAAAACCTACTTAATGTGTTCATTAACCAGGCAAAACATTCCTAAACTTATAGAATTTTTGATTATTATGAGTAGTCAAACAGTTCAAGGGAAAGGCTACCTTTCTAAAATATATAAATTAAGAATATGAAATCTTATTTTAAAGAAAGTTATTGGAATTATTATAAAATGATTAATAATCATTAATAGTGTAATAATTAATTAATTAATTAATTAATTAATTAATTAATATTAATAGTTTGTGGAGGATGACAAAAATGTATCTTAATTTCTTCAATGCGAACTTCCTTGTCTCTACAATGGAAATTATTTTTGTGGAAATATATTCATCAAATCGATTTTACACCACATAAAATGGAACTAATGTTTAATCATGAAATAGGATGTTGGATGTACAAGCTAAAAGTGATAGCTAACTGGCAACACATGTTTTATGATCTTTTGGGGGGAAATTACTTTTATTTTTTTACAAACTATTTTTAATGATAATTTTCAGTTGACCAAATCACTGATTTTGTTTAATGCCCCTATTCTTAAATGTGTTCCTAAATCTAAATATTCCTTACTCTGGATCTTATTAGCCATTGCTTGCAAAACCATTACTACAAACTAGAAGAGCAAGATTTCTCCTACATTTATAGAATTCAAGATCATCACTCAATGTTTCTTGAATGGAAATAGCTACAATCAAGATAAGAACCGAAAGAATCACTTCCTATTATAAAGCTTGGATGAAAGTCACGGAGATACTTGAAAAAAAAAGACTGTAATATTGCTTGACTCAGATTTTTAATTTGTAAAATATAAAGCATTTATTTGCTCGGACACTATTGTAAATAGTTTTGTTGTTTTTAGATTTGGTATGTTCTAGGTTTTTCTTCTGTACTAGTGATTAAATTAACATGTATGAATCTATTTCTATTTAACATTATGTAATATGTTTTAAAAATATTTGAATAAAAATGTTTTCAGTAAAGGTTGTTTTAAAAGCAAACCCTTTAAAACATGAAGGACCTTGTCTTTCAGTGTTTTTGGGTGGGAATGTCATCAGTCTGAAGAAGTTTCATTAGGAATAAGAGCTCTTACTTATTTTTAATAAAAATATATCATTAGAAGATTTGTGCTGATTCAATTTTTTTTATTTATTTATCCAGTGTTATGAGTGTTCTATACTGCTTGTAGAAAAAAATAAAAAATGTTGCATTGGTCAACTTACAGAAAACACAAACACACTGGGACAAAGGCTTTCTGCTACACTAAAAGCTTGATTAATTACAAACTATAGGCTGATAAAATAAAAGGTATTACATCATGTTTGTGTTTAAATGTCTCCACATTGTTTGTACTGAGCCCTTGTTTTATCTTTATATTTCCTTCAGTATACAGGTTCTCACCCATTTAAATCCAGTTTAGTCTATCTGTTTTCCTCAATGTGATGAATTACTAACTGAAAAGCAAAGTTGAGAGAATGGCAGTAAGAAAACAAATATCAAAACCAATTTTCATTTAAATTTATTAAACTTATTTCAACCACCAAAACATTTAGTGAAATTTCAGAAATTGTATATAAAAACTTGCAATTTGATATAAAATTATTAAATTTGAAGAATTTTGGTTAGACAAAATCTATTCTGAGAACAACCTGAGTTCCAAATGTATCCTGAGGGGGTTATATCTAACAAAATTACCAATGGTTAAGTCCAAAATGAAGGAGGTTACAACTTGTATCACAACTGAAAGAGCTGCATCTCATCAGCTTTTTTCTCATAGAAAAAAAACCTTTGTTTTTGTCTGTTTTTCATATATCCTTAGGTGTGCAATCATGGAGTTAGTGCATAAAAGTAAGGGAGATATGGGCAGAAAAACGTCCTTCTCATGGGGTGAAGGCCCTTTCTTGTGCCTGTGTGTATGTGGTGTGTGTTTGTTTTGCCAGAGTGTGTGTGTGTGTGTGTGTGTGTGTGTGTGTGTGTGTGTGTGTGTGTGTGTGTGTGTGTGTGTGTTCCTCAGCCTGATAAAGCTATGACTGCTTGTGTTAGTCCAGTTTTAGCTTTGCATAGGGATAACTTGAGGAATCATGGTGGAACCAGCAAAGCTATTTGTGGGTAAGAATGACCACACTGGCTGAATGGAAATCCCAAATTAAGAAAATATAACCTCAAAGTATGACTTTATTAGTCAAACACCTTAAAAGGAGAGCTGACTGAGCCTTATAACAATCTACAGGCAGTACCTGACAACATTTCAAAATAAAATATAGTATCATAGAATGTAAAAAAAAGGATAAAAGTACTTTATTTATTTTATTTATTTATTTTACATTTGTTGACCGGGCTAGTCTAACTGGATACATGTCTATTTTCAGTAGAGGCCCGGGTAGAAAAGCTTCAAGACACATACAAAATGCAATATAGAAAGTTGCAACAGTCCAAGCTTAAAAAAACAGCTATTGTTAATAAAAAATTGTTAATAAAAAATACAAAATACAATACCCATCATGTGCATAACACAAACAGTAAAAGGTAATGTCCAAGAGATGATACTACATACATATATACATATATATGAATTGCAATAACATGGTCTGTTGGTTCTTTATGGATAAGTCTATAAAGATGAAGAGTATTCATGCCTGTAAAGGAAGAACGTTAGTCAGGGTTAGTAGAGGAGCATAACCAGTATGCATTGAGAAATAGTTTTAGATTCTGTTTAAAAAGTGTAAGTGAAGACAGAGTTACGAGTTCAGTGGGTAGTAGATTCCATAGCTTTCCAACAGCATTAGAGAACAGGGAGTCTTCTACTGAGTTGTTGGATCTGCAAGTATTAATCAGCAGTTTATTTGAGAAGCTGGTAATGACGCTAGTGAGTATTGGAGTGTTGGTGGGTTGATACAGGTTCTTATGGGCTATAGCAAGCTGGTGAAATTGAAGCTGGTTTAGAAACTCTAGCCATCCTAGTTGTTTTAGATTAAGGCAGTGATGAGTTCTGAAAGGAGAGCCAGTGGCAAATCTAGCAATATTATTATAGGAGATTGCCAGTTTGTTGAGGTTGTTTTTAGAAAGATTAGTGTATATAGGTGAAGCATAGAGCAGAGTGGAGATTAAGTGAGTTCTGGCTATTGCGGTCCTAGCTACTGGTATAAGAAAGGGTTTGATTCTATAGAGGGATCCCAATTTTTGTTGACTGATTTTATTGCGCTGTTTATGAGTATCGAAGTTGAGGTTGTTATCTATTGTTATTCCTAAGAGTTTAGTGGTTGGGACGGGAGAAATGAGAGTGTGAAATTTATAGGGGTGGACTTCCGGGTTGGCGTGAAAAGTAAAAGTTTAGTTTTTTGGGGGTTTAGGAGGAGGCAGCAGTTTGAGAACCATTGTTCTACAGTACTGAATGCTTTTTGGGTAAGGGACTGTACTTCAGTTGGAGAAGTGGCTGAACAAATTATAGTAGATCCGTGTATTGAATACAGGTGGCATGTGGAATTGCTGAGTGAAGGTCATTAATAAAAATGGAAAATAGGAGTGGGCCTAATATGGAGCCCTAAGGAACACCAAGGGAAATGGGAAGGTGATTAGATAGTTTATTGTGCCAGAGTACAGCCTGCTGTCTGTTGTCTAGGTAAGATTTGAACCAATTTATGGCTAGAGGTTCGAGTGAAAGGGATTTCGGTATATTTAAAAGGAGTTGGTGATTAATCATATCAAAAGCTTTAGATAAATCAATAAAGACTGCAGAGGAAAGAATATTTTTGTTATGGTTTTTGTTAATGCAGTCTGTGAAGGATAGAAGGGCAGTGGTGGTACTATGGAAAGGTCTAAATCCATGTTGACAGTTGGCAAGTAAGTTGTTTTGGAGTAGGTGGTTAAGTAGTTGCTTATGGATGCACTTCTCCATTATTTTTGCAAGAGGAGATAGTAGAGCTATAGGACGAAAGTTAGAGAAGTCATTGGAGTTCCCCCCTTTATGCAGTGGGATGATATGAGACATTTCCCAGATAGATGGGATAGTTCCTTCACTTATGGTTCTGTTAATCAGAATGGAAATGGGATAGGCAATGGCTTTAGCTCCTTTTTACAGGTATTCTGCCGGAAGTTGGTCAGCTGAGGGGGTGGTAGGTTTTAATTTTTGGAGAAGGGAGCAAATAAAGGAAGTAGACACTGGCTGTAACTGAAATGATGGGGGTGGGCTTGTAGTAGAAGTAGGCAGATTTGAGGTATCAGGAGATAGATGGCTAGCAAGTGTTTGGATGATGTCTGTGAAGAAAGAATTGAAGGCATTAACAGTATGTGTGGGATTCTCGAGGTTAGAGCCTTGTGGGTTAGGTGTGATAGCTTGACCTGGGTATAGTAGTTTGTTAATGCTAGTCCAAAACTTTTGTGGTTTCTTTTGGTAGGTTTGCTGTAATTGGAGGTAAAAGTTTTTTTTGTCTAAAAGGATGGGGTTTTTTGTATTATTTCTAAGTTGCCTAAAGGTTTGGTGATCTGTAGGATTCTTAGTAGTGCGCCATTTTACCCAGGATTTGTTTCTGAGAAGGATTTTTTGCCTAGCAGCATTTGAGAGCCAAGGGGACGGTTTAGCTTTATTTCTATCAGAGCGTGTTGGGGCGTGGTGATCCAGGATGGCTAAGAATGTGGAATTGAAGTATTCTAAGGCTTCATTTAGTGGGAGGGATTTTAGTGGTGACCAATTACATTGCTTGAGTTCTGTCTGGGAAAGTTCTGGGTTAAATTGCTTTTTGGTGCGTACTGTCCTGAAAGTGTTTGGGTAAGTTAGGTTGGTTTTATGTCTGATTATATAAGTTAGTGAGTGATCACTTAGGTCATCTGGGAGGGTTCCTACTTTGTATGTTTGATGAGGACTATTAGTAAGTACCCAGTCTAAGGTACTTTCTTTGTTGTTGGGTTTATTAGTTCTGGTAGGGGAGTTAATAGTTTGTGAGAAGCCATATAGGTTAATATGGGTGGTGGGGTGTGTATTACTACAGGACTTCCAGTCGATATTAAAGTCTCCTAGGACTATAGTTTCTTGTGGGAGATTAACAGAAAGCCAGTTAAGGATATTTTCAAGTGTATTAATGTTATTTCCTGGAGGAAGATAGATATAGATAATATATATGGATTTACATGAGTTGACCTGAAATTTAGAGATGAGCATTTCAGCACTATTGTCTGAAGGTGGACTAAGATTTACAGTGCTAACTTGTAGCTCTGTTTTATAAAGGATTGCTACCCCTCCTCCCTTTTTGGCTGTGCGGTCTAGTCTAAGGATATTGTAACCAGGTGGGGTGACTTCATTGTCTTTAACTGTAGGTTTTAGCCAAGTTTCAGACAAACATAGGATGTCAGATAGGTGGAAATCTAGGAGGGCGGGTAGGTGAGCAATTTTATTGTTAATGCTGCGTATATTGAGATGTGCTATACAGAGTGTGTTAAAAGGTTTGGTAGGGGCTTGGGTACTAGTGTTATTGGGGTTGCACTTTTCAGTGGCAAAGGTATTGTTTGGGCCAGGGTTAGTATGAATGTCCCTGTCTAGTAAGGAGTGGAGGTATATTCTATTTTTAGGGCGGTGAAGCTTACAATAATAGTCAAATAATTTTCTAATATTTAGATTGGTATACTTAATGTGTGCTAGTCTATGATATTTGGCTAGTAGTTAGCTGGGTTTGGATGTGATGTTTATGAAGTTTGGAGAGATAGCTAATGGTGGTGTCGAAGTGAGTTTGGTGGGGAAGAGAAGGGTGGGGTATAATGGTTGTTCATAGGAGGTTAGCAGATAGGCAGTTGTTAAAGGAGGAAAGAGTGAGACCAAGAGTAATAGTTGTATTTGGTGGGGGATGGGTGATACAGACATTATACTGGATTGAGAAGTGGGAGAAGAATGGGAGGTAAGGTTGTGTGAACAGGTAAGGAGATATATCAACAGGTGAGGTGATGTAACAAGGAGGGATGGGAGGTAAGGTAATAACAGGTGTAATGTGACAAGGGGGGTTGGGAGTGCTAATGAGGTGATCTGCTAGATTGGAGCAGATGTGATGGGGTGTGGCTTTAGAGGAATAAATGTCGGAGCAGTGGGGGTGGTTGGGAATAGGAATACGAAAGGAATACTTTATTGGAAATAACATTTTAAAAAGTTTATGAGAGATTTTAATCAGAATGATAACCTTTAAGAAAGAACAGAATTACTCAACACCCCAATGTATCCACTTAAAACAAGTCATCTAGTAAAGTAACCAATCAGAAAATCAATGACAGTTTTTCTAGAAGGACCAATCAGACAGCTGAAAGATCTGAGGAATTCCCTGAGACTATAAGGCAAGCAGAACAGTTATCATTTAGGTCCAAAGACACCCAGCACATCCATTCAAATGGCAAGAAAAGTTGTGCTAACCAATTATACCCATGCAAGGTAAGTTCAAAGACTAGGATACAAACACATAGTGAATACGAAAGGAAACCAAAACTTCAACTCCAAATAGAAATGGGGAAGTTCATTTCAACAAGTAACAAAAATATTACTGGCAACTTTTTTTAATATTCAACCTAAGCAACAAAGTACTTTCTTTGGCAGAATGAAAAGTACTAAAGAAAGGGATTCCCTTTGTACCAGCATAATAGGTAACATTATATTTTGAAAGGTTCATTAGAATTTTAAAATTGGAATGTCTTTATCAGCAAGAAGAGCATAAAGTTAATATCAGTGTTTTCAGAAATCTGAATATTTAACAACCCACTCATCCAGCAAACTCCCAGCACATTTGAACATTTCTATAGCAAGCAACAAATTATTTGTTTGAAAAAAATGTAAAAAAGTATTTTTATAATTTAAATAAAGAGCAAGGGTAAATATTTGAGCACTGAGCACTGCCACAGAGTCATCATCTTGAAATGTGTTTTTTGCTTTTATGTTGAAATGATCAGAGAAATTATTAATGCTCCCTACCAATTCCTGTCAATTTATACAGACTTTTTTTTTTCTGGAAGAAATGTTGACAATTTGATTAACAATTCCTTGCATGGCTATTTAAAAATGTAGTAATTATCTTTGGCAATTTTATTTGATATCTATAAAATTTGCACATAGCTGTTTATTGGAATGCAAGTTAAAAGAGTTTGTTAGGAATATAACATCCTCTGCTCACTTCATTTATAAAATTAAGGGTATTAAAGCATTAGACAATGCATTTCTTGTAACCACTAGCATTCAGTCTTTGTATACTTTTATCCTACAGGGCATGGATATTGAATGGATAAGGCAGCTGTTAATCAGGTGTTAAGAATTACACATGCCTGATATAAAAGTGATTCATACAAATTTAGAATTCGTGCTTAAGAATAATTTATTTCCTTTGGGGAAAAATATCATCATTTTCAACTGGATAGTAGAGTGGTCATCAGGGCAGCCACACCATGAAGTTTTTTTTTTCAGTTTTAAGTTATTGTGAAACAGGCACTGCATCAATTCTAAATGATAAAGACAGACTCCATTTTATTCATAACATCTTTGTTACCGTGGCAATAGTTTATTAAGATGTTAAAGACATTTGTAAAATCTTTGAATGATGGCTCCATGCAGATTTTGAAATTCAGTATGGTATGTGACCAAAGGAAATAGTTTTCTTTGATTTACTAATTTAAAAATATTTTAAAAATAAAAGACTGACAAGAATTTCTAGAAAGCAGGATAGTAACAATTACTTGAATGTCGAGAGTAGGTAACCCTGTTTAGGTAAAGATCATCACAGAACAAGGCATTTGTTCCTCCAAGTAACCATTCACTGATAAGAATGTTTTCAAAGAGATTTCACACATGGAATCGAGGGTTTTAGTTAAAAGGTATATCCATTTCCCCAAACCTTATGAAACAAATACTGTATATGAACATCAGGGCATGCATACACCTCTGCTGATGGGCAGAATAACTTGACATCTAATACAAAGCTAAATAGTAACAAGTAGGATAAAGACAGAGATGAGACTTATCCTCACCCGGGATCCCATTGATATTTGAAATGTTCTTTCCAACAACTGATATATCCTTTGGTGAATTAAAAAAGCATTTGATACTGTGGGCAATAATATAAACGTAATACACATAAGTACACATAAATACAGAGACGTGCACATAAAAAGCATGTGCAAATATGTGTGTGTGTTTGTGTGTGTGTTTGCCTGCATACCTGTGAATGCTAACTGATTTGCTGTTTAAGTGAGATAATAGGACACATTTCAACCACTACAAAGAAAAGCCAAATATAGAAATAAGCTTTATTTGAAACAGAATCATGTCAGTTTTGCTTTTTCTTCCTGTAATGTCTTATAAGAAAGACGGTGTCCTACACCCCAATAAGTACTACAACAGTTCAGCATAATATAATATGTAATTTATATATATATATATATATATATATATATATGGGTTCCATACACTAGATCGAATTTTCATTAATTTGAAATAGTGCATGGAATGTTCACTGCAGCGAAAGTGCACTTAATCGAAAGTGCACTTATGCAAAGTTCAGTACAATGAACAGGTTTTGTACTGAACTTCCGTGCAGTACTCACGGACCTTAGGGTTAGGGCACGGGTCATAGTAAGGGGATAGCCTGCTATCCCCCTTACCATAACCTGTGCCCTAACCCTAAGGTCCGTGACGACTGCAGCGCACTGAAGGGCATAGCAATGTCCTCCACTATGGTGCGATAGTCACAAACCTTAGGGTTAGGGTAAGGGGATAGCTTTACTAACTATCCCCTTACCCTAACCCGTGCCCTACCTCTAAGGTCCATGACTATTGCACCATAGTGGAGGACATAGCTTGTTTTTGATGTCCTCCACTGTGCTGCGGTGTTTTCGGTGATGTGCACTTACGCAAAAGTTCACTTTCGTTAATGTGAACTTTCGTAGAAGTGAGGCTTCCTATTACAAGTTCGAAGTAGTGAACTTTTGTTCTTGTAATAGGAATCCATATAAAGATATATATATATATATATATATATATATATATATATATATATATATATATATATACACACTGCTACATACAGAAGAGTGAGTTATAACTGAGAAATATAACAAAAGGATTAAACATTTACCTCACAACAGTAAAAGTATTATAAATAAAAAACTGCAGTGCCATATACATGCTATGTAGCATATCATATATATACTGAAAATAGATAAATATATGTACGTTAAGTCAGGAAAAATTGAGCAGAAAATGTATATCTATACAGATCACCCTCCATAACCCAAGACCACCACTCCACCTTTCTGGAGACAATGGAAAACATGAAGGTCCTACCGAACACTGATATTGGGCGATTTCAATTACCCTACCATTAACTGGGAAAACTACTCGAGTACAAACTCCCAGGCCCAGCGCTTCTTGGAATTCATCAACTCAAATGCCCTGGATCAGCTGGTAAACTCCCCTACCAGAGGTGAAAACATATTGGACTTGGTCATCACAAACATGGGCGACAGGTGTTCCACACTGGAGGTCAACCCGTCACTGGTTAGATCAGACCATAAACTAATCACTCTGGATGTCCACATCCCACAACCACCCCCAACTAAAGAAACCACAGTAAAAAAATTTTCTAAAGCAAACTTCACCTTACTTAAGACAGAGGCGGTAAGTTTCACAGCCCCCACATTAAAGGATAATGCTGCCCAAGATGCAGAAACCTTTACAAATGCACTCTATGAGCACCTACAAGAATGCATGGGCCATGCCATCCCTAGCAAAACCAAGACTTATTCCTCTAAGAGAAGGAAACCAGTCTGGTGGACCCCAGCCATAAACAGGCTATACAATAGAAGGAGGAAACTAGTTCAGGAAAAAAAGCAAATCCCAAGAAGGAAAGACATCCTTGATCAGTATCAGTAAGAAACTAAGGTCCCTCATAAAATCATCCAAGGCTAACTTCGAAAGAAAAAATAGTCAAGGATTCAAAAGATAACCACAAAGCTTTCTTTAGCTATGTTAAGAATCTAAGTGGCAACTCGCAGATATGCACTGAACTAATGCAAAATAGCACAAAATATAAGGAACCTACTGATATTGCCAACATCCAGGCAGCTAGATTCAGTGCAAACTTCACCCCCCTCTCACCCCCAAAAGGGCCCACAACAATACCGGAAAAGTGTAGTGTCCTGGAAATCACAGACGCACAGGTGAAAATAGCCCTTTCAAAAGCCAAAAACACAGCATCAATGGGGCCAGATGGTGTCCCAGGCTGCATCTTGCATGAACTACAGAACAAACTAACCCTCCACCTAAACACACTGTTCAACCTCAGCCTCTCCACAGGCTACGTGCCCATAGAATGGCGCACAGCAATAGTTATTCCACTCCACAAAGGAGGGGCCACAACTGACCCTGGAAACTATCGCCCCATAAGCCTGACTAGTCTGGTCTGCAAGGCTATAGAGCGCATCATCATGGAACTCATTAACAAAGACATTGGGAACCTCCAAACACTTGACCCGACCCAGTTTGGCTTTGTTAAGAGCAGATCATGCCTACTAAACCTGGCTGACTTCTTTGAGGCAGTCACCAAGGCCATAGGTGAGGGAAAGGTTGTTCACACAGCCTACCTTGACCTCGCCAAAGCATTCAACACCGTTCCCCACTCGGGTATTACAGAAAAACTCACCAACCTGAACATAAACCCCTACGTCATGAGATGGGTTGCCATCTGGCTTATAGACAAAACTCACACGGTAAGAATAGCGGGCTCCAGGTCCAACTCTAAACCAGTCACAAGTGGTGTCCCACAAGGCTCGGTCCTGGGGCCCCTACTGTTCGGCATATACTTCTCAGAAGTACAGGCAAAAACAGGAGGACTATGGCTAACCAAGTTCGCCGATGACTGCAAACTGAGAGCCATAATTGACTCTCCGGCTGACATGGACATCCTCCAAAAGGGCCTTACTGAGATGGACACCTGGTGTCAAAGTCATGGCCTCAAGCTAAATGCCAAAAAATGCATAGTCATCCCATTTGGGAAAAACAAATCACTCATGAATTACCACACAGGTGGCAGCCCCCTTAATACAGAAGAGGTAATAAGAGATCTGGGGACCCAGGTAGATAGTAATCTCTCCTTTGACAATCATATTGCCAAAGTAGTTAGGAAATCCTTCTATGTGGCCCATCTAATTACTTAAGGGTTTGCATCTAGAAATAAAGAGGTTATAGTACCCCTCTACTCGTCACTCATCAGACCCATCATAGAGTACAATGCCCCATTTGGGATGTACCTCACAAGACACTTCCAACAGCTGGAGAGACCACAAAAGTACCTCACCAAGAGGATTACTGGCCTCAAATATATGTCCTATGCAGCCCAACTGAAAAAACTCTGGCTGTACTCAGTGGCATATCACTTACTCAGAGGTGATCTCTGCCTGACTTACAAAGCCATGTCCGACTCAGAAATGATGGACATGATCCACCTAAATAAATCCAAGTCACTGTCAGCCACGCGCTCTAGTGAGCTAAACCTCGCCACAACAATAAATAGAACATGCTCGAAGGATAGATTCCTGTCACAGAGACTCCCCATGCTTTGGAACAAAATTCCAAACTACATTAGGCAGAGCCCCTCATTAACACTCTTCAAGAGAAACCTTGACAAGTAGATGGGTAACAGAAAATACATCCCTGGGATCACTTCATTGGCTCTGCTTGACACAGGATCAGTTAATTAATCAATGGGGTGGCGAAAGCCGACACACTCTGGCTAGGCTTATAAATGCCCTCGGGCAGGTAGCCTAGTACCTACCTATGAACCTATGAAAGATTTGGGATACTGAGCATATTTGATTCTGGAAGTGCAATTCAAGTAGAAACCCGAAAAATAAATCTAATAAAAATAACATAATGTCTCTGTCTGTTAGATGTGCAATGAACATTGTCCTAAATGCCTAAACAGGCTCACATTTACTAACACTAATGGGAAGGCCATACCACTGTCTAATATCAGGCAATGAGAAAGGATGGCCAGTATATGTATTTGAAGCACACAGTCTTTGCAGTACTTACATTTTTCAGTTTAAGGCTTCAGTCCATTGGCATTGTTTGTAAAGGACAATCTGTGGTCAAGTGGATGAGAGTGACCAAATTTCAGGATATTAAATATAAGAATTAAAGCTGAGTCAGAGTGCCAGTTGCTCAAAAGAGTGAAGTATAGTGAGGCAGTTCTACTATGAAATATTAAACAGCACAACCCGACCTTCCAAAATGCCAAAACATAATGCTTGAAAAACAGAAGGGCAAAATAACCAATTGTAACCATTTTTTAGGAGGGCAAGCCCTCTAGCACCTCCTGATATGATGGATAAGCTCCCACACACCCTGGACTCATACATACCAACACCAAGGTTTTACCAACTTGAAGAAGGGAGAAATCTCCCTAAGGAAGTACTGGCAAAGACTTAAAAATCACACTAGCAATGATTTCTTATGGGAAATAGTGGTTGGCCTTCTGACTCTTAATCACTTTTCCTGTGGGCAAATGAAGCTCAAGGAATTATACCTCAACCAACTGTAGGAAAGCCATAGTTAGGCTTAAGAAAATAGCATAAGTCTGCAGATCCTGTCGGCACCATCCCAAATCATGCAGATTTTTATTACAGGCACTGTCTTCTGCCAAGAGGCCATGCTCTCATTTGGCATGTAATATAATACATTTACTAATGATTCAGACCTATAAATATATATATATATCTATATATATATCTATATATATATATATATATATATATATATATATATACACACACACACACACACACACACACACACACACACATACACACACACATACATATATATATATATATATATATATATATATATATATATATATATACACACACACATACACACATTTATATACTCATACCCAGTCTGTAACATAAGCTACTTATTTATATCAAGATTCAATTACCGGGTACAATGGCTACTGAAAATATTATTGCTTAGAAACTGTAATAAGTTATAAAGCAGATGAAGTGAATGACATACTTAAGAATGTATTTTACAGAAAAGAACATTTGGGGGCAGCAAAACAACAAAAAACATGGTCAAATAATTTCTGCATCACATAAATAAACTGTCTTCTCAATATAAGTTATTTTAATGAAAGCAGTTTCCACTTCTTTCCCAAACAGGGTTTCATCTCATAGATTTCATTTAAACTATAAGACACTTTTAATTTAAAGACCCGACATTTTGCTTTCTTTAACTTGCGTCTGAAATGGCAGTTGTGAATAGAACTTCAGTCTTGTCATGTACATGAAACTAAACTTATGTTTAACTAAAGGGATGCTTGTAAGTTTGTACGAGGAACTGCTGGCTTTTTAATGGTTCCCCTTAAGAAGGTCGAACGGCTGAAATCTCGAAATTCATATGGCCGAGACCATATGCTCGAAATTTCAGAAGCTCGACCTTCTGAATGGAGATCAGCATACAGCTCACAATGGGAGATTTCCCTTTCTGTGCTGTAG